>NC_084549.2:11490000-11535000 GCF_033978685.3 Nerophis lumbriciformis
ACCCTCAGTGGGACCTGTATGGCTGTTGACCGATAATGGCTTTTTTGCCGATATCCTATACTCCGATATTGTCCAACTCTTAATTACCGATTCCGATATCAACCGATACCGATATAAACAGTCGTGGATTTAACACATTATTATGCCTGATTTTGTTGTGATGCCCTGCTGGATGCATTAAACAATGTAACAAGGTTTTCCAAAATAAACCAACTCAAGTTATGGGAGAAAAAAAAATGCCAACATGGCACTGCCATATTTATTATTGAAGTCACAAAGTGCATTATTTTTTTGAACATGCCTCAAAACAGCAGCTTGGAATTTGGGACATGCTCTCCCTGAGAGAGCATGCGGAGGTTTAGGTGGGCGGGGTTTTGGGGGGGCGGGGTTTGGGTAGGAGGTAGCGGGGGGTGTATATTGTAGCGTTCGGAAGAGTTAGTGCTGCAAGGGGTTCTGATAACCCTTCTATGGGTTCTGGGTATTTGTTCTGTTGTGTTTATGTTGTGTTACAGTGCGGAAGTTCTCCCGAAATGTGTTTGTCATTCTTGTTTGGTGTGGGTTCACAATGTGGCGCATATTTGTAACAGTGTTAAAGTTGTTTATACGGCCACCCTCAGTGTGACCTGTATGGCTGTTGACCAAGTATGGGTTGCATTCACTTGTGTGTGTGTAAAAGCCGCATATATTTAAGGTTTATTGGCGCTCTGTATCTCTTCCTACGTCCGTGTACACAGCGGCGTTTTGAAAAGTCATAAAATTTACTTTTTGAAACAGATACCGATAATTTCCGATACTACATTTTAAAGCATTTATCGGCTGATAATATCGGCAGTCCGATATTATCGAACATCCCTCATTTTAGGTCCTCTTTTTCATCATTTGGGCTATTGCTATAACTGGTGGTCTGCGAGTTCAGTTAAAAAAAATTTTTTTTGCAGCAAATTCTTAAAATGCTGTCATAGAGATGATCTTTCACCGACTTTTTATTTTGCAGAAGGTCCTAAAAAAACTGACAAAATCAATAGACCAAAATCAAATTCTCCGATATATACAACAGTGAATGGAGAAGTCCGTACCGCCCGGTCGTTAGCTTCCACCCTGTAAATTTGTCAACAAGACCCCCTAAAAGATCGGATCATAGGTCAAACAACCCATGGGCCGGGTTTCTCTAATCTGTGAGGGGAAGGAAGTGGCTGCTATCCTTGTTGTTTCCTGCCTGCAGGCCCCCTGACACTGATGCAGTGGGGGCATGTGTGGGGTATTGCCAGCAAGGAGGAGGAGGAGGAGGGGTCGTTGCTCGCTGGGCGTCTCAAGGACAAGCCCCCCCCCCCTCTCTGATCGGAGCAGCTCTGATGGGGACAAATATGACCGGTGACATCAGCGCATCCAGCAGTCACTCAATTTTATTTCAGGGGGATGCAGGGGGGGGGGGGGGGGGGGGGCCTGCATGGAGATTGGGTGGTCAATGTCACAGTGCTCTGACTGTGAACTTGTGATTTTTATTTTTTTTTCCTATCTAGAAATGGCTTGTCAAGATGACCAATGCCTTTGTTTTGAAGTGGAAGTGATGCGCGTACAATACGTGAACAGGCATCTCCAATCAAAGGCTGATGTGATGGCGAGGAAGCAATTCATGAAAGCAGCAACAGGGCTGGGCCATAAAATCTATATAGCGATATAAAAACCCCGTTTCCATATGAGTTGGGAAATTGTGTTAGATGTAAATATAAACGGAATACAATGATTTGCAAATCCTTTTCAACCCATATTCAGTTGAATGCATTACAAAGACAAGATATTTGATGTTCAAACTCATATACTTTTTTTTTGCAAATAATAATTAACTTAGAATTCCATGGCTGCAACAGGGCATGTTCACCACTGTGTTACATGGCCTTTCCTTTTAACAACACTCGGTAAATGTTTGGGAACTGAGGAAACACATTTTTTTAAGCTTTTCAGGTGGAATTCTTTCCCATTCTTGCTTGATGTACAGCTTAAGTTGTTCAACAGTCCGGGGGTCTCCGTTGTGCTATTTTAGGCTTCATAATGCGCCACACATTTTCAATGGCAGACAGGTCTGGACTACAGGCAGGCCAGTCTAGTACCCGCACTCTTTTACTATGAAGCCACGTTGATGTAACACGTGGCTTGGCATTGTCTTGCTGAAATAAGCAGGGGCGTCCATGGTAACGTTGCTTGGATGGCAACATATGTTGCTCCAAAACCTGTATGTACCTTTCAGCATTAATGGTGCCTTCACATATGTGTAAGTTACCCATGTCTTGGGCACTAATACACCCCCATACCATCACAGATGCTGGCTTTTCAACTTTGCGCCTATAACAATCCGGATGGTTCTTTACCTCTTTGCTACGGAGGACACGACGTCCACAGTTTCCAAAAACAATTTGAAATGTGGACTCGTCAGACCACAGAACACTTTTCCACTTTGTATCAGTCCATCTTAGATGAGCTCAGGCCCAGCGAAGCCGACGGCGTTTCTGGGTGTTGTTGATAAACGGTTTTCGCCTTGCATAGGAGAGTTTTAACTTGCACTTACAGATGTCGCGACCAACTGTAGTTACTGACAGTGGGTTTCTGAAGTGTTCCTGAGCCCGTGTGGTGATATCCTTTACACACTGATGTCGCTTGTTGATGCAGTGCAGCCTGAGGGATCGAAGGTCACGGGCTTAGCTGCTTACGTGCAGTGATTTCTCCAGATTCTCTGAACCCTTTGATGATATTACGGACCGTAGATGGTGAAATCCCTAAATTCCTTGCAATAGCTGCTTGAGAAAGGTTTTTCTTAAACTGTTCAACAATTTTCTCACCCATTTGTTGACAAAGTGGTGACCCTCGCCCCATCCTTGTTTGTGAATGACTGAGCATTTCATGGAATCTACTTTTATACCCAATCATGGCACCCACCTGTTCCCAATTTGCCTGTTCACCTGTGGGATGTTCCAAATAAGTGTTTGATGAGCATTCCTCAACTTTATCAGTATTTATTGCCACCTTTCCCAATTTCTTTGTCACGTGTCGCCGGCATCAAATTCTAAAGTTAATGATTATTTGCAAAAAAAAAAAAAGTTTATCAGTTTGAACATCAAATATGTTGTCTTTGTAGCATATTCAATTGAATATGGGTTGAAAATGATTTGCAAATCATTGTATTCCGTTTATATTTACATCTAACACAATTTCCCAACTCATATGGAAACGGGGTTTGTACAACCCTAGACTAACACCCTCCCCGGATTGTAAATAATCAAATGTATATACTTGTTCTTATGCTTTCTGAGCTCACCATGTTCACTGCTCGCTGTACATATCCTACCAAGTCAGACCTACACTGTTTCAATGTCCATTTCTCAGATTATATAATTGTTGATGACTGAAGTGCTGATATCAACCAAACCTAACCCCCCCCGCCCCCCCGCCCCAACCCCCTCCACATCCCAACCCCCGGATTGTAAATATATGTAAATAATTCAATGTATATACTCTGATGATTAACTTGTGTGATGACTGTATTATGATGATAGTATATATTTATACCATGGACCCCGACTTAAACAAGTTGAAAAACTTATTGGGGTGTTACCATTTAGTGGTCAATTGTACGGAATATGTACTGTACTGTGCAATCTACTAATAAAAGTCTCAATCAATCAATCAATGCAGACCTATCAATTGTTACACTGCAAAAACTGAAACCTAAGTAAGATGAAATATCTCAAATAAGGGTGATATTTGCTTATTTTCTGTCTGATAAGATCATTCTTCTCACTAAGCAGATTTTATGTTAGAGTGTTTTACTTGTTTTAAGTGTTTTGGTCCTAAATGATCTCAGTAAGATATTACAGCTTGTTGCTGAGATTTGATGACCTATATTGAGTAAAACATGCTTGAAACTAGAATATCAACTGTTGCAAAGCTGTGTCATCAACACTCAAAAGTATAAAACTACTTTTTTAAAGTAATAATTTCTTATTTCAAGCATGAAATAAAAAATCATGATTTTGACACAATTGTGTCTCATAATTAAAACAGATGACAGCCAAATGGACAAGTGCGTCAGTTGAGGTTAGGGATGCATGGGATTCTGGGTATTTGTTCTCTTGTGTTTATGTTGTGTTACCCACAAATGATCTCAGTAAGATATTACAGCTTGTTGCTGAGATTTGATGACCTATATTGAGTAAAACATGCTTGAAACTAGAATATCAACTGTTGCAAAGCCGTGACATCAACACTCACAAGTATAAAACTACTTTTTTAAAGTAATAATGTCTTATTTCAAGCATGAAAAAAAGAATCATGACTTTGACACAATTGTGTCCCATAATTAAAACAGATAACGGCCAAATGGACTTTGCTGTTTTATTTTCAATGAAACAATAGAAAACACGTACTCATATAGTAGTACAGTTGGCACAGTACAGTAAACTGACAGTTAATATTTTAACATTTGACATTTCAAACAATTTTGAACAGAAATAGTTCATGCACATTCAGATAAATTCTTCAAAATTACAATCAAAAAAAAATTGTCCGGGGTGTAAATATATATAAATGCGCACTAATTGACTGAAAGAGCACGCACTTGGTGTGATGATGTCATGTTATCGATGGAAAAATGCATTTTTAGACAATATGATTTGCCTGAGCGGCTAGGAGACCCCGAGAGTAACAAGCGGTTGCCTTGTTGCCTTTCCATTAAGAACAATAAATTAGTTTTTAGTATAAGTTTGCTGGTTTCAAGAAATGTAATGCCGAGCGCATATCATTATGTTAAAGGGGAACATTATCACAATTTCAGAATTGTTAAAACCATTAAAAATCAGTTCCCAGTGGCTTATTATATTTTTCGAAGTTTTTTTTCCAAATTTTATCCATCACGCAATATCCCTAAAAAAAGCTTCAAAGTGCCTGATTTTAACCATCGTTATATACACCCGTCCATTTTCCTGTGACGTCACATAGTGATGCCAACACAAACAAACATGGCGGATAGAACAGCAAGCTATAGCGACATTAGCTCGGATTCAGACTCGGATTTCAGCGGTTTAAGCGATTCAACAGATTATGCATGTATTGAAACGGATGGTTGTAGTGTGGAGGCAGGTAGCGAAAACGAAATTGAAGAAGAAACTGAAGCTATTGAGCCATATCGGTTTGAACCGTATGCAAGCGAAACCGACGAAAACGACACGACAGCCAGCGACTCGGGAGAAAGCGAGGACAAATTCGGCGATCGCCTTCTAACCAACGATTGGTATGTGTTTGTTTGGCATTAAAGGAAACTAACAACTATGAACTAGGTTTATAGCATATGAAATACATTTGGCAACAACATGCACTTTGAGAGTGCAGACAGCCCAATTTTCATCAATTAATATATTCTGTAGACATACCCTCATGTCAGCAGGCCAGGGAAGCTAGGGTCGATATTCTTCTCTTGATCATCTTCGGGACGGTGTGAGCCAAGACATCCAGGGGGTTTAGCTCGCTCGTCTGCGGGAACAAACTGCCGCCATTGCCTGCCGTGCTACCGAGGTCCTTTGTCCCTGAATTGCTCACACACTCCGGCAGATTCAATGGGGGTCTGGCGGCAGATTTCTTTGACTTTATCGTTGGAAATGCATCTGCTTTGAGTGTCGCAGGATATCCACACATTCTTGCCATCTCTGTCGTAGCATAGCTTTCGTCGGTAAAGTGTGCGAAACAAACGTCCAATTTCTTGCCACTTTCGCATCTTTGGGCCACTGGTGCAACTTGAATCCGTCCCTGTTCGTGTTGTTACACCCTCCGACAACACACCGACGAGGCATGATGTCTCCAAGGTACGGAAAACAGTCGAAAAAACGGAAAATAACAGAGCTGATTTGACTCGGTGTTTGAGAAAATGGCGAATTGCTTCCCGATGCGACGTGACGTTGTGACGTCATCGCTCCGAGAGCGAATATTAGAAAGGCGTTTATTTCGCCAAAATTCACCCATTTAGAGTTCGGAAATCGGTTAAAAAAATATATGGTCTTTTTTCTGCAACATCAAGGTATATATTGATGCTTACATAGGTCTGGTGATAATGTTCCCCTTTAAGATAATGGCACTAGCATTTATTTCATTTAAGAATACTTTTCAACATACTGAGAAAAAAGGTCTCATATTTTTTTTTTCTACCAAGAAAAGTGCACTTGTTATTAGTGAGAATATACTTATTTTAAGGTATTTTTGGGTTCATTGAGGTTAGCTAATTTTACTTGTTTTGGAAAATCTTGACAAGCCAAATTTTCTTGTTCTATTGGCAGATAATTTTGCTTAGTTCAAGTAAAATACCCCTCAATTTTGTATTTTTTTTCCCTTGTTTTTGAAAACTGACTTTTTGCAGTGTAGCTTTAGCCATTTAGCTTTAATCCGGATCATAATATCATCCGTTCTCGCTCATCCATCAAGTTTTGTCTGACTCCATCTACAGTTGTCAAGGCCTGTTAGGGGGTGTCAAACGGCCGACTCCTTCTTCTCGGCTGACATATTGCGGTTCAAAGAATGGCTTGTTGTCGCATGTCCTCGTTTTAGCGGCAAATCGTGCTTCTCCCCCCCCCCTCCCCCCCGGCCTCTCCAAAATAACGTGTCCAGATGGCTGCCAACAAGATGGATGGATTATAGGTGGGGTGACTCCGACTTGACTTGGCGCTGTGTATAATTTCTTATCGGAGCTGTGTTTGAAAAAGGGCAGAGTGAATGAATCCACGGGGGAAACAAAGGCGGCTCTCAGCGTGGCATGTGCCATGACAAGGTTAATTCATATTGCTTTGTGTCGGAGTGGATCAAATTAACATATGAAAACAGTTTGTAGTTTACAACACTGGAGTATTCATTATCCCTTAGTCCTGCTTTTACCAGGCAGTACAAGTCGGTTCGGTTCAATCTGCATTTCTACTGTTTGGAGAAAGACTTACTACCATCTACGGTCCGTAATATCACCAAAAGGTTCAGAGAATCTGGAGAAATCACTGCACGTAAGCGATGATATTACAGACCTTCCATCCCTCAGGCGATACTGCATTAAAAAGCGACATCGGTGTGTAAAGGATATCACCACATGGGCTCAGGAACACTTGAGAAAACCACTGTCAGTAAATACAGTTTGTCGCTACATCTGTAAGTGCAAGTTAAAACTCTACTATGCAAAGCGAAAGCCATTTATCAACAACACCCAGAAACGCCGCCGGCTTCGCTGGGCCCGCGCTTATCTAAGATGGACTGATGCAAAGTGGGAAAGTGTCAGGTTCAAACACTGATGACATCTGTTAAACAAGACAAGAAGCGAGGAATTAAACAGAGACATAATTAAATTTGGCTCAATTGAGGAGAAGTGAAGTGAAGTGAATTATATTTATATAGCGCTTTTTTCTAGTGACTCAAAGCACTTTACATAGTGAAACCCAATATCTAAGTTACATTTAAACCAGTGTGGGTGGCACTGGGAGCAGGTGGGTAAAGTGTCTTGCCCAAGGACACAACAGCAGTGACTAGGATGGCGGAAGCGGGGATCGAACCTGCAACCTTCAAGTTGCAGGTATAGCTCTACTAACCGAGCTATACCGCTATACCGAGGAGAGACGTCTGGACTGTACTCTTTGTGCAGTCTCACCACGCTCTGACGGAAGATTGTACGCCTCCTCTTTTATTTCCCTGATTACATGGCAACAGCTGTTTCTAAGGGAGGGGGGTCGTAAACAGCCATCGCCTTTGATTAAAACAGTTCAAAGAAAAGGTTGTAAAACAGTTCAAAGAAAAGGTCGCCTGGAGGGGAGTCTGGTCCTCCTTCCTCTCCGCTTTGTAGTTCTCGGGTCAAGACAAAATCTTTCTGTGGATTACAATACATCAAAGAAACAGAACACTCATGTCGCTCCCCATCCTACACAGTGGAGTTTTACAAGCCTTCTTCTTGGTAGGATCAAAGACAGCTTTTGTCCTCTCGCCTGGAACTCATGGCAACACAAAGTTTTGTGATAACTTAGATACAATTATTCTGACAGAAGTGTTCTGTGGTCTGACGAGTCCACATTTCAGATGTTTTTTGGAAACTGTGGACGTTGTGTAATGCGGAACAAAGAGGAAAATAACCATCCGGATTGTTCTAGGCGCAAAGTTCAAAAGCCACCATCTGTGATGGTATGGGGGTGTATTAGTGCCCAAGGCATGGGTAACTTACACATCTGTGAAGGCACCATTAATGCTGAAAGGTACATACAGGTTTTAGAGCAACAAGTGTTGCCATCCAAGCAACGTTATCATGGACGCCCCTGATTATTTCAGCAAGACAATGCCAAGCCACGTGTTACAACAGCGTGGCTTCATAGTAAAAGAGTGCAAGTACTAGACTGGCCTGCCTGTAGTCCAGACCTGTCTCCCATTGAAAATATGTGGCGCAATATGAAGCCTAAAATACCACAACGGAGACCCCCGGACTGTTGAACAACTTAAGCTGTACATCAAGGAAGAATGGGAAAGAATTCCACCTGAAAAGCTTCAAAAATTAGTCTCCTCAGTTTTTAAAATGTTTACTGAGTGTTGTTAAAAAGAAAGGCCATGCAACACAGTGGTAAAAATGCCCCTGTGCCAACTTTTTTGCAATGTGTTGCTGCCAAAAAAAATTTATGTTCTCAGTTCGAACCTTAAATATCTTGTCTTTGCAGTCTATTTGATTGAATATAAGTTGAAAAGGATTTGCAAATTATTGTATTCTGTTTTTATTTACGAATTACACAACGTGCCAACTTCATTGGTTTTGGGTTTTGTATATTCCGAATAAAAATTTAAACACACCACTTTTGTTTTTGCCCCATTTTTCACGAGTTGAATTCAAATATTAAAAACTTTTACTATGTACAAAAAAAATACCTATCCCTCTCAAGTATTAACAAATATGTCTAAATCTGTGTTAGTGAGCATTTCCTCTTTGCCAACCACCTCACAGATGTGGTATATCAAAATTCTGATTAAACAGCATTATTATTGCACAGGTGTGCCTTAGGCTGCCCACAATAAAAAAGACACTCTGAAATGAGCAGTTTTATCAAGTTGTGAGGGAGGCATTGCTGGTTGGCATGCTGACTGCAGGAATGTCCACCAGAGCCGTGAATTGAATGTTCAAGGTGTTTCAGAGGATTTGGCAGTACATCCAACCGGCCTCACAACCGCAGCATTGAAAACAGGAAATATTTATGTGTGTGTACCAAGTGTAATGTTAGACCAGTCCAGTTTGTAGAGCCAGGACTGGACAGAACAAAGAGACTTGGCTTTGACTTCTGTGGAATATCCTCCTGAGAAAACTCAAATGTCCACTGCAGAGGACGCTTATTCTCAGAAGGACACTACGAGGTTCTACCATTCAAAGCGACGGTTATGATTACTAACTGGCAGAAGGAGCAATAACGTTAAATACTTAGGTCCTGATCTATTAAGAGCTAAATAACAAGTGCTGTGTGTAATTAGTGGGCGTGATGCGGGTGATGGACTAAGACAGCGTGTACAATTAATAACCGGTGCAAAAGTGGTGCGGACCGCCCTATTTAAATGAGGTTTTTGTGCGTACAATACTCTACCGGCTGTCACCATGGAGACAGTCCACATTCATGACAGAAGGACCAACCTGTGCTGTTTCTTTACATTTTGAAATATGCCGCAAGATAAAATGTAATATAATAAACAACATTTCCTGGGCAATATAGAAATGCGATCTCGACGACAGAATCTATTTATAGCATGCTGAAAGTGCACTCTAAGAGGCGCCGGTTCTTCTTCTTGCATGTTGCAAGACATTTTTAATATCGTCAGGACCTAATTCAACAAGTTCTCGACATTGTTTTTTTCATCGTAATTTACCAAAAGCATAAATAGTGATCAACTGTAAAATTTACGGATTCAACATCAACAACATGTCCGATACGTGGTAACTGTATTTTTTTTTACAGTGAATTCCCGGCAACCACAGCTAAACATTTTTTCTTTCAGTGCACGCAAATCCTTTGTTGATCAGGCCAATAATGTACACGACATTTGTGTTTTGCCATTTTTTTTTCCAGATCTTGTAACTAGAGATGTCCGATAAATGCTTTAAAATGTAATATCGGAAATTATCGGCATCGGTTTCAAAAAGTAAAATTTGTGTGGTACACGGACATAGGGAGAAGTACCTTAAAGGCACTGCCTTTGCGTCCCGGCCCAATCACATAATATCTACGGCTTTTCACACACACAAGTGAATGCAAGGCATACTTGGTCAACAGCCATACAGGTCACACTGAGGGTGGCCGTATAAACAACTTTAACACTGTTACAAATATGCGCCACACTGTGAACCCACACCAAACAAGAATGACAAACACATTTCGGGAGAACAACACAACATAAACACAACAGAACAAATACCCAGAACCCCTTGCAGCACTAACTCTTCCGGGACGCTACAATATAAACCCCCCCGCCCCAAACCCCGCCCACCTCAACATCCTCATGCTCTCTCAGGGAGAGCATGTTCCAAATTCCAAGCTGCTGTTTTGAAGCATGTTAAAAAAAAATAATGCACTTTGTGACTTCAATAATAAATATGGCAGTGCCATGTTGGCATTTTTTTCTCTCCATAACTTGAGTTGATTTATTTTGGAAAACCTTGTTACATTGTTTAATGCATTCAGCGGGGCATCACAACAAAATCAGGCATAATTAAAGCTGCAAGCAGCGATGGACGGGAGCGACTTTGAGGGCTCATAAAATCCAAACCGGAGCAGTAATTAGAACTCTTTCATCAACTTTTAATCAGAAGGGTTCGATCTCTCTCCTGAGCTAATTTGAAGCCGACACGACAAACGCGCTCAGAGGAGATAATGTTTGAAAAAAGGTGACTGTTTTTACACAACTTTTGTTTTGAAGGGGGAATTGCAAACTTCCTGTTGATTTTTGCTGGGGGTTGTCAGTGTATGAAATATATGTCTAAGTGAGACCTACATAGAGGTTTTTGTTTCATGTCTCTACGACATTCCTACTGGGAGTTACAGGCAGTTTTGTCTGTGTTTTCTTCCTAGGGGTGCTAGAGCGCAATTTTGAGTTTTGGGGTTTGGTTTTTTGATTAGATCGCAATTTTCGCCAGTCCTGATGTGTGTGTCCAATTTGGTGACTTTTGAAGCATGTTAAATTACAGCTCAAAGAGGCGGCGGTATAATAATAAATCGCTAGAAAAATACAATAGGGTCCTCTGTCCCAAAGGGACTCGGTCCCTAATAATGTGTTAATTCCACGACTGTATATATCGGTATCGGTTGATATCGGAATCGGTAATTAAGAGTTGGACAATATCAGAATATCGGATAGCCATTATCGGACATCTCTAATCATCTCTATGACAGAATTTTAAGAATTTGCTGCAAAAATGTTTTTTTTTAACTGAACCTCACAGACCACCAGTTATAATAATAGCCCAAATGATGAAAAAGAGAGGACCTAAAATAGAACCTTGTGGAACACCACTAGTATGACTAAAGAAGTTGAACAAATGACTGCATCTGAAGTAGGGTTGTACGGTATACCGGTATTAGTATAGTAACAAAATTAGGCATAACAATGCGTTAATTCCACGACTGTATACAAACCCCGTTTCCATATGAGTTGGGAAATTGTGTTAGATGTAAATATAAACGGAATACAATGATTTGCAAATCATTTTCAACCCATATTCAATTAAATACACTACAAAGACAAGATATTTGATGTTCAAACTCATAAACTTTTTTTTTTTTTTGCAAATAATAATTAACTTAGAATTTCATGGCTGCAACACGTGCCAAAGTAGTTGGGAAAGAGCATGTTCACCACTGTGTTACATGGCCTTTCCTTTTAACAACACTCAGTAAACGTTTGGGAACTGAGGAGACACATTTTTGAAGCTTCTCAGGCGGCATTCTTTCCCATTCTTGCTTGATGTACAGCTTAAGTTGTTCAACAGTCTCCGTTGTGGTATTTTAGGCTTCATAATGCACCACACATTTTCAATGGGAGACAGGTCTGGACTACAGGCAGGCCAGTCTAGTACCCGCACTCTTTTACTATGAAGCCACGTTGATGCAACACGTGGCTTGGCCTTGTCTTGCTGAAATAAGCAGGGGCGTCCATGGTAACGTTGCTTGGATGGCAACATATGTTGCTCCAAAACCTGTATGTACCTTTCAGCATTAATGGCGCCTTCACAGATGTGTAAGTTACCCATGCCTTGGGCACTAATACACCCCCATACCATCACAGATGCTGACTTTTCAACTTTGCGCCTATAACAATCCGGATGGTTCTTTCCCTCTTTGGTCCGGAGGACACGACGTCCACAGTTTCCAAAAACAATTTGAAATGTGGACTCGTCAGACCACAAAACACTTTTCTACTTTGTATCAGTCCATCTTAGATGAGCTCAGGCCCAGCGAAGCCGACGGCGTTTCTGGGTGTTGTTGATAAACGTTTTTCGCCTTGCATAGGAGAGTTTTAACTTGCACTTACAGATGTAGCGACCAACTGTAGTTACTGACAGTGGGTTTCTGAAGTGTTCCTGAGCCCATGTGGTGATATCCTTTACACACTGATGTCGCTTGTTGATGCAGTACGGCCTGAGGGATCGAAGGTCACGGGCTCAGCTGCTTACGTGCAGTGATTTCTCCAGATTCTCTGAACCCTTTGATGATATTAGATGGTGAAATCCCTAAATTCCTTGCAATAGCTGGTTGAGAAAGGTTTTTCTTAAACTGTTCAACAATTTGCCTCACGCATTTGTTGACAAAGTGGTGACCCTCGCCCCATCCTTGTTTATGAATGACTGAGCATTTCATGGAAGCTGCTTTTATACGCAATCATGGCACCCACCTGTTCCCAAATTAGCCTGTTCCCCTGTGGGATGTTCCAAATAAGTGTTTGATGAGCATTCCTCAACTTTATCAGTATTTATTGCCACCTTTCCCAACTTCTTTGTCACGTGTTGCTGGCATCAAATTCAAAAGTTAATGATTATTTGCACACAAAAAAACATCAAATATGTTGTCTTTGTAGCATATTCAACTGAATATGGGTTGAAAAGGATTTGCAAATCATTGTATTCCGATTATATTTACATCTAACACAATTTCTCAACTCATATGGAAACGGGGTTTGTATATCGGTATCGGTTGATATCGGAATCGGTAATTAAGAGTTGGACAATATCGGATATAGGCAAAAAAAAGCCATTATCGGACATCTCTACTTGTAACTCTAACAAAAGAGACCAAGAACCCAAATCTACTGCCGTGGCCAATGGTTCTCAGGGGCATATGGGACACACTCGCTTGGTGGAAACATGGCTTTACATGGCATAGGAGGGGGGCAGTGGTAAGTGCTGACATCAGCTGGAGTGTTCACACGGAGGTGTGATGCCTGTTCGGGGTGCCACCCTGCTGTCACTAGCAAGCTGCTATAAAACGCTCCACCGGCGTAGCAATAAACAAGTTGGACTGACTGACTGCTGACTGACTGACATGTCTTTCACACCGGAGTGAGGATGGAAACACACATTTTTCACTGGTGTGCTTTAAATGGGCGCGGCGACACAGACGCCATTCCCGGGGGGGGGAGGGTTTGAGCATGTGATTGACCGCCAGTAAGTCAATAAAATATGTAAAATTGCCCGCAAAATAGTGTGCACACGTAAGGTATGCCTGTCGCATAAACACTCCAAGCCAGTGGTTGTGCCACCTCAGAAAAGTACTACCTCAGAAAAAAACTTGGCTCATAATAATGACCAACATTAATACAGTAGCGTAGTAGGCCTAAGTCAGGGGTCGGCAACCAAAAACGTTGAAATATTGGACCAAAAATACAAAAATGAATCCGTCTGGAGCCGCAAAAAAGTATTATAATGAGGACAACACATGATGTAAGTGTCTATATTCGCCATAATAGCCTACTATCAAAATGACTATATGTGTCGCAGGCTGAAGCAAATCTTCCTTGACAGAAATGTTGAAATGTAATTAGAGATGTTCCGATAATGGCTTTTTTGACGATATCCGATATTGTCCATCTCTTAATTACCGATTCCGATATCCAGAGGTGGGTAGTAACGCGCTACATTTACTCCGTTACATCTACTTGAGTAACTTTTGGGATAAATTGTACTTCTAAGAGTAGTTTTAATGCAACATACTTTTACTTTTACTGAAGTATATTTATAGAGAAGGAACGCTACTTTTACTCCGCTACTTTTATATACATTCAGCTCGCTACTCGCTACTAATTTTTATCGATCTGTTAATGCACGCTTTGTTTGTTTTGGTCTGTCAGACAGACCTTCAAAGTGCCTGCCTTACTGGTGACGTTTCACTTCGTTCCACCAATCAGATGCAGTCACTGGTGACGTTGGACCAATCAAACAGAGCCAGGTGGTCACATGACCTGACTTAAACAAGTTGAAAAACTTATTGGGGTGTTACCATTTAGTGGTCAATTGTACGGAATATGTACTGTACTGTGCAATCTAATAATAAAAGTTCCAATCAATCAATCAAAAGTGTGAAGGAAAAAAGATACTTTTTTTATTTCAACCGTACATCCCGTCAAAAGCCTAAAGACTGACCTGACCGCACATGAGGACGTTCCTGTCTTCACAATAAAAGTGCCGCTCCATCGCACCTGCGCTTTCACAATAAGAGTCTCCGAAAGCCAGCGCAAACAAGCTAGTAAGCTACGGAGTTTGACGCCAATATATTTCTTGTAAAGTGTATAAAAACGAATATGGAAGCTGGACAAATAAGATGCCAAAAACCCACCACTTTCATGTGGTATTAGACAGAAAGGAGGAACTTTTCTTCTCCTCCATTTGAAAACGTGGACGTTTGTCATCACTACTGTCTGATTACAATCAACGCAAGTCATCAGAATCAGGTAATACACCAACTTATATTCTAGTCTTCATCAGAGGTGGGTAGTAACGCGCTACATTTACTCCGTTACATCTACTTGAGTAACTTTTGGGATAAATTGTACTTCTAAGAGTAGTTTTAATGCAACATACTTTTACTTTTACTTGAGTATATTTATAGAGAAGAAACGCTACTTTTACTCCGCTACTTTTATCTACATTCAGCTCGCTACTCGCTACTAATTTTTATCGATCTGTTAATGCACGCTTTGTTTGTTTTGGTCTGTCAGACAGACCTTCATAGTGCCTGCGTTTCAACAAATACAGTCACTGGTGACGTTCACTCCGTTCCACCAATCAGATGCAGTCACTGGTGACATTGGACCAATCAAACAGAGCCAGGTGGTCACATGACCTGACTTAAACAAGTTGAAAAACTTATTGGGGTGTTACCATTTAGTGGTCAATTGTACGGAATGTGTACTGTACTGTGCAACCTACTAATAAAAGTTACAATCAATCAATCAAAAGTGTGAAGGAAAAAAGATACTTTTTTTTATTTCAACCGTACATCCCGTCAAAAGCCTAAAGACTGACCGCACATGAGGACGTTCCTGTCTTCACAATAAAAGTGCCGCTCCATCGCACCTGCGCTTTCACAATAAGAGTCTCCGAAAGCCAGCGCAAACAAGCTAGCAAGCTACGGAGTTTGACGCCAATATATTTCTTGTAAAGTGTATAAAAACGAATATGGAAGCTGGACAAATAAGATGCCAAAAACCCACCACTTTCATGTGGTATTAGACAGAAAGGAGGAACTTTTTTTCTCCTCTATTTGAAAACGTGGACGCTATCAGCACTACTGTCTGATTCCAATCAATGCAAGTCATCAGAATCAGGTAATACACCAACTTATATTCTTGTCTTCATGAAAGAAAGGAATCTATATGTTAAACATGCATGTATATTCATTAAAACACCTTTAACATGTAAACAAAAACAGCAAAATAAATACATATCAATTACTCATCAGTTACTCAGTACTTGAGTAGTTTTTTCACAACATACTTTTTACTTTTACTCAAGTAAATATTTGGGTGACTACTCCTTACTTTTACTTGAGTAATAAATCTCTAAAGTAACAGTACTCTTACTTGAGTACAATTTCTGGCTACTCTACCCACCTCTGCCGATATCAACCGATACCGATATATACAGTCGTGGAATTAACACATTATTATGCCTAATTTTGTTGTGATGCCCCCGCTGGATGCATTAAAACAATGTAACAAGGTTTTTCAAAATAAATCAACTCGCTAACTGCTTATTTGCTATTACTATTACCATCATATTTGTACATGTCGTATTTGCTGATGTTGCTCTATTGTTGTTGCTGTTGTTGTTATTGTTGTGTTTTCTGTTGTTGTTTTTGTCTCTCTGTCTAATCCCCCTCTTGTCCCCACAATTTCCCCCTCTGTCTTCCTTTTTTTTCTTCTCTCGGCTGCACCAAATGATAATATAAATACATTTAATAAAGTCAAATACAAATACAACTATTTTGCAACCTTGTTTCAAAGTCAATTTTAAAGGACATGTACGTATAATCAATGTTGTATCAATGTCTTGTGCCTGCTGGGACATGCAAACCTTCCGAACATTCGGCTGATTAGAACGCGGAGACAGAGTCAAATAAAGAACCAGAAGAAATCAAATGTTCATTAAAACATTTAGGTATGACCTTTAATACCATCTTTAAAAAGTCATAAAGGTTTTTCTATACAAAATCTTGAGCCATTCCAAGCTGCATGGAAAAACCTCATTAAGGTTTTTACAAGTGTTTTAAAAATGCTACAAATTACGTCAATTTGTTTTTTATTACATGTAAACTTACTGAGGGCGTGTAAGCCGGGTGTGGCCCTTCGGGAGTGTAATTATGATAATAAATAAGTAATATTTATGACCAAAATGGAGTCACAAATAAAATCTTGTCACACAAAGCCTGCGGTAGAGTTCTTCGACCAAATTGTTTTGGGGGCCACGTTTCCAGAAATCTAAGTAGGTGTACAGACTACTCCCTTCACTTTTAGTCTTATTTAGAATATTCTGTTGCAGGCATCAAATTCCAAATAAGCTAATATTTGCAAAAAATAACAAACTGGTTCGAACTTTGCAGTCTATTCCATTTGAATATAAGTTGAAAAGGATTTGCAAATCATTGTATTCTGTTTTTATTTACCATTTACACAACGTGCCAACTTCACTGGTTTTGGGGTTTGTACACAACAGAAACACAAATTGCTGCAAAATTGTCTCTCGAGTTTTGAAATTAATTTAGGGGCCGTATCGGAGTAAGGTCTGTTTTTCTCTTTTTTGCCTCCTCAGAAAAAACTTTTCGTTTCTTTGGTTGTTTTGGAGCTTCGGCCATGATAGCATAATTGCATGTAGGCCTGCCAGTTAAATCGCCAAAATTCTCATGTTGTTGATTACTTACGTTTGATTGACTAGTTATTTTATTTAATGATCAGTAAGTAGCATTATCATCTTGATTTGAGCATCAAAAGTCACCCACTAGTCCAGCAGGAACAGAGCCAAGGCAGTATCGTTCTAAAATCCCTTGTCTTTGAGCTCACGCCAGCGAGTGGAACCTGGGACAATGTTGATCCTGACTGTCCTTTTATCCGAGTAAGCTCCGTTTTTCTTTTTTTGCCCCCTCAGACAAAACTTTTTGTTTCTTTGGTTGTTTTGGAGCTTTAACCATGATAGCATGATTGCATGTAAGCGTTCTTCTTCTTCTTCTTCTACTTTTTCTTTTCTGGCGGCACGTAGGCGTCCGCAACGACTACCGGCCCCTAAATTCAGTTAAAAACTGGGGAGACAAAGCAATTTTGCAGCAATTTGTGCTCCTGTGTTATAGATGAACTTGGACAGATCCTTGCATTGATATTTTAAAGCTCCAAAACAACCAAAGAAACGAAAAGTTTTGTCTGAGGAGGCAAAAAAAGAGAAAAACGGAGCATACTCAGATAAAAGGACAGTCAGGATCAACATTGTCCTGGTTTCCACTCGCTGGCGTGAGCTCAAAGACGAGGAATTTCAGACCGATGCTGCCTTGGCTTTGTTCCTGCTGGACTAGTAATTGACTAGTAAGATGATATTGCTAATATTAGCTTTCGGAAATGTGCGTTCGCAATAAATTGCCACCAGCGTGGTAGTTTCACACTACTTACTACTTACTGATCATTAAATAAGATAATTAGTCAATCAAACGAATTTTGGCTATTTAACTGGCATGCCGGCCCTTAAATTTAGTCCAAAACTGGGGAGACAAAATAATTTTGCAGCAATTTGTGCTCCCATTGTATAGATGAACTTGGACAGATCCTTGCATTGACATTTTAAAGCAGCAATAAGTAACTTTTCAACCTTCATAAAATATTTTCATAACTTTTGGACTCCCCCTTTCCCCATTCGTTAAAAAGACTGAAGTCGTTGCGGACGCCTATGTGCCGCCAGAAAAGAAAAAGAAGAAGAAGAAGAACGCCTACGTGTTATTATGCTACCATGGCCGAAGCTCCAAAACAACCAAAGAAACGAAAAGTTTTGTCTGAGGAGGCAAAAAAAGAAAAACGGAGCTTACTCGGGTAAAAGGACAGTCAGGATCAACATTGTCCCGGCTTCCACTCGCTGGTGTGAACTCAAAGACGAGGGATTTCACACCGATACTGCCTTAGCTCTGTTCCTGCTGGACTAGTGGGTGACTTTTGATGCTCAAATCAAGATGATAATGCGAATGTTAGCTATCGGAAATGTGCGTATTAGCAATAATTTGCCACCAGCGTGATAGTTTTGCACTACTTACTATTTACTGATCATTAAATAAAATAATTAGTGAATCAAATGTAAATAATCAACAACATGGGAATTTTGGCTATTTAACTGGCAGGCCGGGGGCCAAATACATCATACCAGCCCCTAAATTCCGTTCAAAACTCGGGAGACAAACAATTTTGCAAAAATTTGTGCTCTTGTTGTATAGATGAAGTTGGACAGATCCTTGTATTGATATTTTAAAGCTCCAAAACAACCAAAGAAACGAAAAGTTTTGTCTGAGGAGGCAAAAAAGAGAAAAACGGAGCTTACTCGAATAAAAGGACAGTCAGGATCAACATTGTCCTGGTTTCCACTCGCTGGCGTGAGCTCAAAGACGAGGAATTTCAGATCGATGCTGCCTTGGCTTTGTTCCTGCTGGACTAGTGTGTGACTTTTGATGCTCAAATCAAGATGATAATGCGAATGTTAGCTATCGGAAATGTGCGTATTAGCAATAATTTGCCACCAGCGTGATAGTTTTGCACTACTTACTATTTACTGATCATTAAATAAAATAATTAGTGAATCAAATGTAAATAATCAACAACATGGGAATTTTGGCTATTTAACTGGCAGGCCGGGGGCCAAATACATCATACCAGCCCCTAAATTCCGTTCAAAACTCGGGAGACAAACAATTTTGCAAAAATTTGTGCTCTTGTTGTATAGATGAAGTTGGACAGATCCTTGTATTGATATTTTAAAGCTCCAAAACAACCAAAGAAACGAAAAGTTTTGTCTGAGGAGGCAAAAAAGAGAAAAACGGAGCTTACTCGAATAAAAGGACAGTCAGGATCAACATTGTCCTGGTTTCCACTCGCTGGCGTGAGCTCAAAGACGAGGAATTTCAGATCGATGCTGCCTTGGCTTTGTTCCTGCTGGACTAGTGGGTGACTCTTGATGCTCAAATCAAGATGATAATGCGAATGTTAGCTATCGGAAATGTGCCTATTAGCAATAATTTGCCACCAGTGTGATAGTTTGGCACTACTTACTATTTACTGATCATTAAATAAAATAATTAGTGAATCAAACGTAAATGATCAACAACATGAGAATTTTGGCTATTTAACTGGCAGGCCGGGGACCAAATACATCATACCGGCCCTTAAATTCAGTCCAAAACTTGGGAGACAAACAATTTTGCAGCAATTTGTGCTCCTGTTGTATAGATGAACTTGGACAGATCCTTGTATTGATATTTTAAAGCTCCAAAACAACCAAAGAAACGAAAAGTTTTGTCTGAGGAGGCAAAAAAGAGAAAAACGGAGCTTACTCGAATAAAAGGACAGGCAGGATCAACATTGTCCTGGTTTCCACTCGCTGGCGTGAGCTCAAAGACGAGGAATTTCAGACCGATGCTGCCTTGGCTTTGTTCCTGCTGGACTAGTGGGTGACTTTTGATGCTCAAATCAAGATGATAATGCGAATGTTAGCTATCGGAAATATGCGTGTTAGCAATAATTTGCCACCAGCGTGATAGTTTTGCACTATTTACTATTTACTGATCATTAAATAAAATAATTAGTGAATCAAATGTAAATAATCAACAACATGGGAATTTTGGCTATTTAACTGGCAGGCCGGGGGCCAAATACATCATACCAGCCCCTAAATTCCGTTCAAAACTCGGGAGACAAACAATTTTGCAAAAATTTGTGCTCCTGTTGCATAGATGAAGTTGGAAAGATCCTTGTATTGATATTTTAAAGCTCCAAAACAACCAAAGAAACGAAAAGTTTTGTCTGAGGAGGCAAAAAAGAGAAAAACGGAGCTTACTCGAATAAAAGGACAGTCAGGATCAACATTGTCCTGGTTTCCACTCGCTGGCGTGAGCTCAAAGACGAGGAATTTCAGATCGATGCTGCCTTGGCTTTGTTCCTGCTGGACTAGTGGGTGACTTTTGATGCTCAAATCAAGATGATAATGCGAATGTTAGCTATCGGAAATGTGCCTATTAGCAATAATTTGCCACCAGCGTGATAGTTTTGCACTACTTACTATTTACTGATCATTAAATAAAATAATTAGTGAATCAAATGTAAATAATCAACAACATGGGAATTTTGGCTATTTAACTGGCAGGCCGGGGGCCAAATACATCATACCAGCCCCTAAATTCAGTTCAAAACTCGGGAGACAAACAATTTTGCAGATATTTGTGCTCCTGTTGTATAGATGAACTTGGACAGATCCTTGTATTGATATTTTAAAGCTCCAAAACAACCAAAGAAACGAAAAGTTTTGTCTGAGGAGGCAAAAAAAAGAAAAACGGAGCTTACTCGGATAAAAGGACAGTCAGGATCAACATTGTCCCGGCGTGAGCTCAAAGACGAGGGATTTCAGACCGATGCTGCCTTGGCTTTGTTCCTGCTGGACTAGTAAGTGACTAATGCGAATGTTAGCTATCGGAAATGTGCGTGTTGGCAATAAATTGCCACCAGCGTGGTAGTTTCACACTACTTACTATTTACTGATCATTAAGTAAAATAATTAGTCAATCAAATGTAAATAATCAACAACATGATAATTTTGCTATTCAACTGGCAGGCCGGGGGCCAAATATATCATACCGGCCCCTAAATTCAGTCCAAAACTGGGGAGACAAACAATTTTGCAGCAATTTGTGCTCCTGTTGTATAGATCAACTTGGACAGATCCTTGCATTGACATTTTAAAGCAGCAATAAGTAACTTTTCAACCTTCATAAAATATTTTCATAACTTTTGGACTCCCCCTTTCCCCATTCGTTAAAAAGACTGAAGTCGTTGCGGACGCCTACGTGCCGCCAGAAAAGAAAAAGAAGAAGAAGAAGAACGTCTACGTGCAATTATGCTATCATGGCCAAAGCTCCAAAACAACCAAAGAAACGAAAAGTTTTGTCTGAGGAGGCAAAAAAAGAAAAACGGAGCTTACTCGGGTAAAAGGACAGTCAGGATCAACATTGTCCCGGCTTCCACTCGCTGGTGTGAACTCAAAGACGAGGAATTTCAGAACGATGCTGCCTTGGCTCTGTTCCTGCTGGACTAGTGTGTGACTTTTGATGCTCAAATCAAGATGATAATGCGAATGTTAGCTATCGGAAATGTGCGTATTAGCAATAAATTGCCACCAGCGTGATAGTTTCGCACTACTTACTATTTACTGATCATTAAATAAAGTAATTAGTCATTCAAATGTAAATAATCAACAACATGGGAATTTTGGCTATTTAACTGGCAGGCCGGGGGCCAAATACATCATACCAGCCCCTAAATTCAGTTCAAAACTCGGGAGACAAACAATTTTGCAGCAATTTGTGCTCCTGTTGCATAGATGAACTTGGACAGATCCTTGTATTGATATTTTAAAGCTCCAAAACAACCAAAGAAACGAAAAGTTTTGTCTGAGGAGGCAAAAAAAAGAAAAACGGAGCTTACTCGGGTAAAAGGACAGTCAGGATCAACATTGTCCCGGCTTCCACTCGCTGGCGTGAGCTCAACGACAAGGGATTTCACACCAATACTGCCTTAGCTCTGTTCCTGCTGGACTAGTGGGTGACTTTTGATGCTCAAATCAAGATGATAATGCGAATGTTAGCTATCGGAAATGTGCGTATTAGCAATAATTTGCCACCAGCGTGATAGTTTTGCACTATTTACTATTTACTGATCATTAAATAAAATAATTAGTGAATCAAACGTAAATAATCAACAACATGAGAATTTTGGCGATTTAACTGGCAGGCCGAGGGCCAAATACATCATACCGTCCCCTAAATTCAGCTCAAAACTGGGGAGACAAAGCAAATTTGCAGCAATTTGTGCTCCCGTTGTATAGATGAATTTGGACAGATCCTTGCATTGACATTTTAAAGCAGCAATAAGTAACTTTTCAACCTTCATAAAATATTTTCATAACTTTTGGACTCCGTTAAAAAGACTGAAGTCGTTGCGGACGCCTACGTGCCGCCAGAAAAGAAAAAGAAGAAGAAGAAGAACGCCTACGTGCAATTATGCTATCATGGCCGAAGCTCCAAAACAACCAAAGAAACGAAAAGTTTTATCTGAGGAGGCAAAAAAAGAAAAACGGAGCTTACTCGGGTAAAAGGGCAGTCAGGATCAACATTGTCCCGGCTTCCACTCGCTGGCATGAGCTCAAAGACGAGGGATTTCAGACTTTTGAACATGCCAGTTAAATAGCCAAAATTCTCATGTTGTTGATCATTTACGATTGATTGACTAATTGTTTTTATTTAATGATCATTCCGGCCCAAGCACAATCACGTGATCGATAGTCTGTTCGGAAGGGCTAAATGTGGGACGAACACGTGCGGTATCCAATGTCATCGCCGGCTTGAAAAAAGTGATGCAAGGTATCGAACCAGTTGAGACGCGGGGCGGTAAATGGATCCGCCGCCCTGCGGAAGGGAGGCAAGTCAAGCGCTATTTTAAAGCAAGTCCGCAGCATTGATCAGAGAGAAGACGGCAGAAAGCAGCGTGATACAAGCAGCCTATACAGGAAGCGGTGGACGTCCCCCTTCCCCCGGCCCGCCCCCCCCAGATCTCGATCTGGCGAAGGCCAGACAGGCAGGGCCCCATGCCGACCGGCCCGACCGGCTGTGAGGTAATCAATGAGTGCTCACAATAGAGCAGCCAGCATCCAGAGAGCTAACAGCTCCCTCAGGCCATGGGAGGGAGTTGGAGGAGGGAGAGCGGAGGCCGTCGACGCCGTGTTCCTTCTGCACAAAAGAGCACTCTTCCACGCAATATTAGGATGGGTAATTCCCCCCTCACGTGAAGTGGGACTCTTCATTTAGTGGGAATGAAGTGGTGAGGGTTTGTGGGCGATGACGGCTGCGATACGGCTATTTTTGCACGGCTTCTTCCTCCCCCTCATTGTTGTCCGGCTTCTTTTTTTCATTTTTTTTTTTTTTTTTTTCATTATGCAATGCAGTGTGTGACCTAGGCAAGAGCATGTGCCAGAGGGAGGAACGCTGAGTAAATGTGTGACCACTTCAACCTCTGTGTCATCCTCCACTGCCTGCCAGTTAAATCGCCAAAATTCCCATGTTGTTGATTATTTACATTTGATTCACTAATTATTTTATTTAATGATCAGTAAATAGTAAGTAGTGCAAAACTATCACGCTGGTGGCAATTTATTGCTAACACACACATTTCCGATAGCTAACATTCGCATTATCATCTTGATTTGAGCATCAAAAGTCACCCACTAGTCCAGCAGGAACAAAGCCAAGGCAGCATCGGTCTGAAATTCCTCGTCTTTGAGCTCACGCCAGCGATTGGAAGCCGGGACAATGTTGATCCTGACTGTCCTTTTATTCGAGTAAGCTCCGTTTTTCTCATTTTTGCCTCCTCAGACAAAACTTTTCGTTTCTTTGGTTGTTTTGGAGCTTTAAAATATTAATACAAGGATCTGTCCAAGTTGATCTATACAACAGGAGCACAAATTGCTGCAAAATTGTTTGTCTCCCCAGTTTTGAACTGAATTTAGGGGCCGGTATGATGTATTTGTCCCCCGGCCTGCCAGTTGAATAGCCAAAATTCTCATGTTGTTGATCATTTACGTTTGATTGACAAATTATTTTATTTAATGATCAGTAAATAGTAAGTAGTGTGAAACTATCACGCTGGTGGCAATTTATTGCTAAGGCGCACATTTCCGATAGCTAACATTAGCATTATCATCTTGATTTGAGCATCAAAAGTCACCCACTAGTCCAGCAGGAACAAAGCCAAGGCAGCATCGGTCTGAAATTCCTCGTCTTTGAGCTCACAACAGCGAGTGGAAGCCTGGACAATGTTGATCCTGACTGTCCTTTTATCCGAGTAAGCTCCGTTTTTCTCTTTTTTGCCTCCTCAGACAAAACTTTTCGTTTTCTTGGTTGTTTTGGAGCTTTAAAATGTCAATCCAAGGATCTGTCCAAGTTCATCTATACAACGGGAGCACAAATTGCTGCAAAATTTTTTGTCTCCCGAGTTTTGAACTGAATTTAAAGTTAAAGTTAAAGTACCAATGATTGTCACACACACACTGTAGGTGTGGCGAGATTATTCTCTGCATTTGACCCATCACCCTTGATCACCCCCTGGGAGGTGAGGGGAGCAGTGGGCAGCAGCGGTTGCCGCGCCCGGGAATCATTTTTGGTGATTTAACCCCCAATTCCAACCCTTGATGCTGAGTGCCAAGCAGGGAGGTAATGGGTCCCATTTTTATAGTCTTTGGTATGACTCGGCCGGGGTTTGAACTCACAACCTACCAATCTCAGGGCGGACACTCTAACCACTAGGCCATTAGGGGCCTTTTTTGCCAGTTAAATAGCCAAAATTCTCATGTTGTTGATTATTTACGTTTGATTGACTGATTATTTTATTTAATGATCAGTAAGTAGTAAGTAGTGTGAAACTACCACACTGGTGGCAATTTATTGCTAACGCACATTTCCGATATTAGCAATATCATCTTACTAGTCACTTACTAGTCCAGCAGGAACAAAGCCAAGGCAGCATCGGTCTGAAATTCCTCGTCTTTGAGCTCATTCCAGCGAGTGGAAGCCGGTACAATGTTGATCCTGACTGTCCTTTTATCCGAGTAAGGTCCGTTTTTCTCATTTTTGCCTCCTCAGACAAAACTTTTCGTTTCTTTGGTTGTTTTGGAGCTTTAAAATATCAATACAAGGATCTGTCCAAGTTGATCTATACAACAGGAGCACAAATTGCTGCAAAATTGTTTGTCTCCCGAGTTTTGAACTGAATTTAGGGGCCGGTATGATGTATTTGGCCCCCGGCCTGCCAGTTGAATAGCCAAAATTCTCATGTTGTTGATCATTTACGTTTGATTGACAAATTATTTTATTTAATGGTCAGTAAATAGTAAGTAGTGTGAAACTATCACGCTGGTGGCAATTTATTGCTAAGGCGCACATTTCCGATAGCTAACATTAGCATTAGTCACTTACTAGTCCAGCGGTAGAAAATGGATGGATAGATGGATAGTCCAGCAGGAACAAAGCCAAGGCAGCATCGGTCTGAAATCCCTCGTCTTTGAGCTCACGCCAGCGATTGGAAACCGGGACAATGTTGATCCTGACTGTCCTTTTATTCGAGTAAGGTCCGTTTTTCTCTTTTTTGCCTCCTCAGACAAAACTTTTCGTTTCTTTGGTTGTTTTGGAGCTTTAAAATATCAATGCAAGGATCTGTCCAAGTTCATCTATACAACAGGAGCACAAATTGCTGCAAAATTGTTTGTCTCCCGAGTTTTGAACTGAATTTAGGGGCCTTTTTTGCCAGTTAAAAAGCCAAAATTCTCATGTTGTTGATTATTTACGTTTGATTGACTAATTATTGTATTTAATGATCAGTAAGTAGTAAGTAGTGTGAAACTACCACACTGGTGGCAATTTATTGCTAACGCACATTTCCGATAGCTAATATTAGCAATATCATCTTACTAGTCACTTACTAGTCCAGCAGGAACAACCCCAAGGCAGCATCGGTCTGAAATTCCTCGTCTTTGAGCTCACAACAGCGAGTGGAAGCCGGGACAATGTTGATCCTGACTGTCCTTTTATCCGAGTAAGGTCCGTTTTTCTCATTTTTGCCTCCTCAGACAAAACTTTTCGTTTCTTTGGTTGTTTTGGAGCTTTAAAATATCAATGCAAGGATCTGTCCAAGTTCATCTATACAACAGGAGCACAAATTGCTGCAAAATTGTTTGTCTCCCGAGTTTTGAACTGAATTTAGGGGCCTTTTTTGCCAGTTAAATAGCCAAAATTCTCATGTTGTTGATTATTTACGTTTGATTGACTGATTATTTTATTGAATGATCAGTAAGTAGTAAGTAGTGTGAAACTACCACACTGGTGGCAATTTATTGCTAACGCACATTTCCGATAGCTAATATTAGCAATATCATCTTACTAGTCACTTACTAGTCCAGCAGGAACAAAGCCAAGGCAGCATCGGTCTGAAATTCCTCGTCTTTGAGCTCACGCCAGCGAGTGGAAGCCGGGACAATGTTGATCCTGACTGTCCTTTTATTCGAGTAAGCTCCGTTTTTCTCTTTTTTGCCTCCTCAGACAAAACTTTTCGTTTCTTTGGTTGTTTTGGAGCTTTAAAATATTAATACAAGGATCTGTCCAAGTTGATCTATACAACAGGAGCACAAATTGCTGCAAAATTGTTTGTCTCCCGAGTTTTGAACTGAATTTAGGGGCCGGTATGATGTATTTGTCCCCCGGTCTGCCAGTTGAATAGCCAAAATTCTCATGTTGTTGATCATTTACGTTTGATTGACAAATTATTTTATTTAATGATCAGTAAATAGTAAGTAGTGTGAAACTATCACGCTGGTGGCAATTTATTGCTAAGGCGCACATTTCCGATAGCTAACATTAGCATTATCATCTTGATTTGAGCATCAAAAGTCACCCACTAGTCCAGCAGGAACAAAGCCAAGGCAGCATCGGTCTGAAATTCCTCGTCTTTGAGCTCACGCCAGCGATTGGAAACCGGGACAATGTTGATCCTGACTGTCCTTTTAGCCGAGTAAGGTCCGTTTTTCTCATTTTTGCCTCCTCAGACAAAACTTTTCGTTTCTTTGGTTGTTTTGGAGCTTTAAAATATCAATGCAAGGATCTGTCCAAGTTCATCTATACAACAGGAGCACAAATTGCTGCAAAATTGTTTGTTTCCCCAGTTTTTAACTGAATTTAGGGGCCTTTTTTGCCAGTTAAATAGCCAAAATTCTCATGTTGTTGATTATTTACGTTTGATTGACTAATTATTTTATTTAATGATCAGTAAGTAGTAAGTAGTGTGAAACTACCACACTGGTGGCAATGTATTGCTAACGCACATTTCCGATGGCTAATATTAGCAATATCATCTTACTAGTCACTTACTAGTCCAGCAGGAACAACCCCAAGGCAGCATCGGTCTGAAATTCCTCGTCTTTGAGCTCACGCCAGCGAGTGGAAGCCGGGACAATGTTGATCCTGACTGTCCTTTTATCCGAGTAAGCTCCGTTTTTCTCTTTTTTGCCTCCTCAGACAAAACTTTTCGTTTCTTTGGTTGTTTTGGAGCTTTAAAATATCAATACAAGGATCTGTCCAAGTTGATCTATACAACAGGAGCACAAATTGCTGCAAAATTGTTTGTCTCCCGAGTTTTGAACTGAATTTAGGGGCCGGTATGATGTATTTGGCCCCCGGCCTGCCAGTTGAATAGCCAAAATTCTCATGTTGTTGATCATTTACGTTTGATTGACAAATTATTTTATTTAATGGTCAGTAAATAGTAAGTAGTGTGAAACTATCACGCTGGTGGCAATTTATTGCTAAGGCGCACATTTCCGATAGCTAACATTAGCATTAGTCACTTACTAGTCCAGCGGTAGAAAATGGATGGATAGATGGATAGTCCAGCAGGAACAAAGCCAAGGCAGCATCGGTCTGAAATCCCTCGTCTTTGAGCTCACGCCAGCGATTGGAAACCGGGACAATGTTGATCCTGACTGTCCTTTTATTCGAGTAAGGTCCGTTTTTCTCTTTTTTGCCTCCTCAGACAAAACTTTTCGTTTCTTTGGTTGTTTTGGAGCTTTAAAATATCAATGCAAGGATCTGTCCAAGTTCATCTATACAACAGGAGCACAAATTGCTGCAAAATTGTTTGTCTCCCGAGTTTTGAACTGAATTTAGGGGCCTTTTTTGCCAGTTAAAAAGCCAAAATTCTCATGTTGTTGATTATTTACGTTTGATTGACTAATTATTGTATTTAATGATCAGTAAGTAGTAAGTAGTGTGAAACTACCACACTGGTGGCAATTTATTGCTAACGCACATTTCCGATAGCTAATATTAGCAATATCATCTTACTAGTCACTTACTAGTCCAGCAGGAACAACCCCAAGGCAGCATCGGTCTGAAATTCCTCGTCTTTGAGCTCACAACAGCGAGTGGAAGCCGGGACAATGTTGATCCTGACTGTCCTTTTATCCGAGTAAGGTCCGTTTTTCTCATTTTTGCCTCCTCAGACAAAACTTTTCGTTTCTTTGGTTGTTTTGGAGCTTTAAAATATCAATGCAAGGATCTGTCCAAGTTCATCTATACAACAGGAGCACAAATTGCTGCAAAATTGTTTGTCTCCCGAGTTTTGAACTGAATTTAGGGGCCTTTTTTGCCAGTTAAATAGCCAAAATTCTCATGTTGTTGATTATTTACGTTTGATTGACTGATTATTTTATTGAATGATCAGTAAGTAGTAAGTAGTGTGAAACTACCACACTGGTGGCAATTTATTGCTAACGCACATTTCCGATAGCTAATATTAGCAATATCATCTTACTAGTCACTTACTAGTCCAGCAGGAACAACCCCAAGGCAGCATCGGTCTGAAATCCCTCGTCTTTGAGCTCACGCCAGCGAGTGGAACCTGGGACAATGTTGATCCTGACTGTCCTTTTATCCGAGTAAGCTCCGTTTTTCTCTTTTTTGCCTCCTCAGACAAAACTTTTCGTTTCTTTGGTTGTTTTGGAGCTTTAAAATATCAATGCAAGGATCTGTCCAAGTTGATCTATACAACAGGAGCACAAATTGCTGCAAAATTGTTTGTCTCCCGAGTTTTGAACTGAATTTAGGGGCCGGTATGATGTATTTGGCCCCCGGCCTGCCAGTTGAATAGCCAAAATTCTCATGTTGTTGATCATTTACGTTTGATTGACAAATTATTTTATTTAATGATCAGTAAATAGTAAGTAGTGTGAAACTATCACGCTGGTGGCAATTTATTGCTAAGGCGCACATTTCCGATAGCTAACATTAGCATTAATCACTTACTAGTCCAGCGGTAGATAATGGATGGATAGATGGATAGTCCAGCAGGAACAAAGCCAAGGCAGCATCGGTCTGAAATCCCTCGTCTTTGAGCTCACGCCAGCGAGTGGAACCTGGGACAATGTTGATCCTGACTGTCCTTTTATCCGAGTAAGGTCCGTTTTTCTCATTTTTGCCTCCTCAGACAAAACCTTTCGTTTCTTTGGTTGTTTTGGAGCTTTAAAATATCAATGCAAGGATCTGTCCAAGTTGATCTATACAACAGGAGCACAAATTGCTGCAAAATTGTTTGTCTCCCGAGTTTTGAACTGAATTTAGGGGCCTTTTTTGCCAGTTAAATAGCCAAAATTCTCATGTTGTTGATTATTTACGTTTGATTGACTAATTATTTTATTTAATGATCAGTAAGTAGTAAGTAGTGTGAAACTACCACACTGGTGGCAATTTATTGCTAACGCACATTTCCGATAGCTAATATTAGCAATATCATCTTACTAGTCACTTACTAGTCCAGCAGGAACAACCCCAAGGCAGCATCGGTCTGAAATTCCTCGTCTTTGAGCTCACGCCAGCGAGTGGAAACCGGGACAATGTTGATCCTGACTGTCCTTTTATCCGAGTAAGCTCCGTTTTTCTCTTTTTTGCCTCCTCAGACAAAACTTTTCGTTTCTTTGGTTGTTTTGGAGCTTTAAAATATCAATGCAAGGATCTGTCCAAGTTCATCTATACAACGGGAGCACAAATTGCTGCAAAATTGTTTGTCTCCCGAGTTTTTAACTGAATTTAGGGGCCTTTTTTGCCAGTTAAATAGCCAAAATTCTCATGTTGTTGATTATTTACGTTTGATTGACTAATTATTGTATTTAATGATCAGTAAGTAGTAAGTAGTGTGAAACTACCACACTGGTGGCAATTTATTGCTAACGCACATTTCCGATAGCTAATATTAGCAATATCATCTTACTAGTCACTTACTAGTCCAGCAGGAACAACCCCAAGGCAGCATCGGTCTGAAATTCCTCGTCTTTGAGCTCACGCCAGCGATTGGAAACCGGGACAATGTTGATCCTGACTGTCCTTTTATTCGAGTAAGGTCCGTTTTTCTCTTTTTTGCCTCCTCAGACAAAACTTTTCGTTTCTTTGGTTGTTTTGGAGCTTTAAAATATCAATGCAAGGATCTGTCCAAGTTCATCTATACAACGGGAGCACAAATTGCTGCAAAATTGTTTGTCTCCCGAGTTTTGAACTGAATTTAGGGGCCGGTATGATGTATTTGGCCCCCGGCCTGCCAGTTGAATAGCCAAAATTCTCATGTTGTTGATCATTTACGTTTGATTGACAAATTATTTTATTTAATGATCAGTAAATAGTAAGTAGTGTGAAACTATCACGCTGGTGGCAATTTATTGCTAAGGCGCACATTTCCGATAGCTAACATTAGCATTAGTCACTTAGTAGTCCAGCGGTAGAAAATGGATGGATAGATGGATAGTCCAGCAGGAACAAAGCCAAGGCAGCATCGGTCTGAAATTCCTCGTCTTTGAGCTCACGCCAGCGATTGGAAACCGGGACAATGTTGATCCTGACTGTCCTTTTATCCGAGTAAGGTCCGTTTTTCTCATTTTTGCCTCCTCACACAAAACTTTTCGTTTCTTTGGTTGTTTTGGAGCTTTAAAATATCAATGCAAGGATCTGTCCAAGTTCATCTATACAACAGGAGCACAAATTGCTGCAAAATTGTTTGTTTCCCCAGTTTTGAACTGAATTTAGGGGCCTTTTTTGCCAGTTAAATAGCCAAAATTCTCATGTTGTTGATTATTTACGTTTGATTGACTAATTATTTTATTTAATGATCAGTAAGTAGTAAGTAGTGTGAAACTACCACACTGGTGGCAATGTATTGCTAACGCACATTTCCGATGGCTAATATTAGCAATATCATCTTACTAGTCACTTACTAGTCCAGCAGGAACAACCCCAAGGCAGCATCGGTCTGAAATTCCTCGTCTTTGAGCTCACAACAGCGAGTGGAAGCCTGGACAATGTTGATCCTGACTGTCCTTTTATCCGAGTAAGCTCCGTTTTTCTCTTTTTTGCCTCCTCAGACAAAACTTTTCGTTTTCTTGGTTGTTTTGGAGCTTTAAAATGTCAATCCAAGGATCTGTCCAAGTTCATCTATACAACGGGAGCACAAATTGCTGCAAAATTTTTTGTCTCCCGAGTTTTGAACTGAATTTAAAGTTAAAGTTAAAGTTAAAGTACCAATGATTGTCACACACACACTCTAGGTGTGGCGAGATTATTCTCTGCATTTGACCCATCACCCTTGATCACCCCCTGGGAGGTGAGGGGAGCAGTGGGCAGCAGCGGTTGCCGCGCCCGGGAATCATTTTTGGTGATTTAACCCCCAATTCCAACCCTTGATGCTGAGTGCCAAGCAGGGAGGTAATGGGTCCCATTTTTATAGTCTTTGGTATGACTCGGCCGGGGTTTGAACTCACAACCAACCAATCTCAGGGCGGACACTCTAACCACTAGGCCATTAGGGGCCTTTTTTGCCAGTTAAATAGCCAAAATTCTCATGTTGTTGATTATTTACGTTTGATTGACTAATTATTTTATTTAATGATCAGTAAGTAGTAAGTAGTGTGAAACTACCACACTGGTGGCAATTTATTGCTAACGCACATTTCCGATATTAGCAATATCATCTTACTAGTCACTTACTAGTCCAGCAGGAACAACCCCAAGGCAGCATCGGTCTGAAATTCCTCGTCTTTGAGCTCACGCCAGCGAGTGGAAGCCGGGACAATGTTGATCCTGACTGTCCTTTTATCCGAGTAAGGTCCGTTTTTCTCATTTTTGCCTCCTCAGACAAAACTTTTCGTTTCTTTGGTTGTTTTGGAGCTTTAAAATATCAATGCAAGGATCTGTCCAAGTTCATCTATACAACAGGAGCACAAATTGCTGCAAAATTGTTTGTTTCCCCAGTTTTGAACTGAATTTAGGGGCCGGTATGATGTATTTGGTATGATGTATTAGGCAAGAGCATGTGCCAGAGGGAGGAACGCTGAGTAAATGTGTGACCACTTCAACCTCTGTGTCATCCTCCACTGCACAGCTGGCACGGAAGCCCCCCCCCTGGCGTACTTATCTGGGCGAGGTGGGTGAAATGCCTTCAAAAAGGTATTTTCTTCTGAGCTTGACACCTTTAGTCGTGGTCAAAAGTTTACATACACTTGTAAAGGACAATCTTTTCTACATTGCAAAAAGTGAAATCTAAGTAAGATTAAATATCTCAAATAAGGGTGATATTTGCTTATTTTCTGTCTGATAAGATCATTCTTCTCACTAAGCAGATTTTATGTTAGAGTGTTTTACTTGTTTTAAGGGGTTTTGGTCCTAAATGATCTCAGTAAGATATTACAGCTTGTTGCTGAGATTTGATGACTGTCGGAGGCAGATATTTACATATATCCGAATTTAAGTGTTACTTCTTTTATTTCATAGTCATATTTGAAAACAGGTTGTGTTCTTCCAATTGTGGTCTTTTGGTTGTCTGCAAAACTGTGTGCTTAACCTTGAATGAGGAATGTTAGAGAGAGAGATAATGGACATTTGTTTTGGCTAGAGACACAGGACTGCCAGGGACTTAAGGGGGGAGAGGGTGTTTCGGTGGGCAGACCATCTTGGCGGGCGATAGAATGTTCTATGCTGGACTGGTCTCAAATGTATATCTGCAAAGCTTTGAAAATATATTACAAAATACCTATTCTGTCTCTGGTGGTTTTTCAACTCAGCTTTAAGTGTCGTAAAGAGCTTGGGAGCGACTTGTGACTTGAATTCCCTGGGAGGGACAACTGGTCCAAAACGCAAGTTTTAAGGGGTTTTGGTCCTAAATGATCTCAGTAAGATATTACAGCTTGTTGCTGAGATGTTATGACCTATATTGAGTAAAACATGCTTGAAACTAGAATATCAACTGTTGCAAAGCTGTGTCATCAACACTCACAAGTATAAAACTACTTTTTTAAAGTAATAATTTCTTATTTCAAGCATGAAAAAAAATCATGATGCCGAGCGCAAATCGTTATGTCAAGATAATGGCACTAGCATTTACTTCATTTAAGAATATGTTTCAACATATTGAGCAAAAAAGTCTCTCTTTTTTGTTTCTACCCAGCCGAATTTTCTTGTTCTTTTGGCAGATAATTTTGCTAAGTTCAAATAAAATACCCCTCATTTTTGTATTTTCTGTTTTTGTTTTTGAACACTGACTTTTTGCAGTGCACTGCAAAAACTGAAGTATAAGTAAGATTAAATATCTCAAATAAGGGTGATATTTGCTTATTTTCTGTCTGATAAGATCATTCTTCTCACTAAGCAGATTTTATGTTAGAGTGTTTTACTTGTTTTAAGTGTTTTGGTCCTGAATGATCTCAGTAAGATATTACAGCTTGTTGCTGAGATTTGATGACCTATATTGAGTAAAACATGCTTGAAACTAGAATATCAACTGTTGTAAAGCTGTCTCATCAACACTCACAAGTATAAAACTATTTTTTTAAAGTAATAATTTCTTGTGATGATGTGTGGGGGGAGCAGGGTTGGGGTGGGGGCGGGGGCGGGGTTTGGTGGTAGCAGGGGTGTGTAATGTAGCCCGGAAGAGTCAGGGCTGCATGGGATTCTGGGTATTTGTTCTGTTGTGTTTATGTTGTGTTAAGGTGCAGATGTTCTCCCAAAATGTGTTTGTCATTCTTGTTTGGTTTTGGTTCAAAGTGTGGCGCATTATTAGTAAGAATGTTAAAGTTATTTTATATGGCCACCGTCAGTGTAACCTGTGTGGCTGTTGACCAACTCTGCCTTGCTGTCGCTTACGTGTACAAGTAGTAAATGCATACAACAAAAAACTGGGCTGACATTCTGTTAGTACACATTGTAGAGGATGCTGAATGCTGTGTCATCATGGCGCGCCCTTATTAATATTGTAAGGGTGAAAATCGAAGTATATCAATCCCGATAGTTTTATGCGAGAGGCTCTCCCGGGAAAATTGGGAGGGTAGGCAAGTGTGCAGCTGAGCCGCATCAGAGTGAGCAAAGAGCCGCATGCGGCTCCGGAGCCGCGGGTTGCCGACCCCTGGGCTAGGAGACCCCGAGAGTAACAAGCGGTTGCCTTGTTGAATTTCCATTAAGAACAATAAACGAGTTTTTAGTATAAGTTTGCTGGTTTCAAGAAATGTAATGCTGAGTGCATATCATTATGTCAAGATAATGGCACTAGCATTTACTTCATTTAAGAATATTTTTCAACATATTGAGCAAAAAGATGTAATTTTTTTTTCTACCAAGAAAAGTGCACTTGTTATTAGTGAGAATATACTTATTTTAAGGTGTTTTTGGGTTCATTGAGGTTAGCTAATTTTACATGTTTTGGAAAGTCTTGACAAGGCAAATTTTCTTGTTCTATTGGCAGATAATTTTGCTTAGTTCAAATAAAATAACCCTCATTTTTGTAATTTTTTTTTTCTTGTTTTTGAACACAGTTTTTGCAGTGTAACTTTTACTTTTTTGTGATAGAGTGATTGGAGCACATACTTGTTGGTCACAAAAAAACATTCATGAAGTTTGGTTCTTTTATGAATTTATTATGGGTCAAAAGTATACATACAGAAATGTTAATATTTGCTTACATGTCCCTTGGCAAGTTTCACTGCAATAAGGTGCTTTTGGTAGCCATCCACAAGTTTCTGGTTGAATTTTTGACCACTCCTCTTGACAGAATTGGTGCAGTTCAGCTAAATTTGTTGTTTTTCTGACATGGACTTGTTTCTTCAGCATTGTCCACACATTTAAGTCAGGACTTTGGGAAGGCCATTCTAAAACCTTAATTCTAGCCTTATTTAGCCATTCCTTTACCACTTTTGACATGTGTTTGGAGTCATTGTCCTGTTGGAACACCCAACTGCACCCAAAACCCAACCTCCGGGCTGAGGATTTTAGGTTGTCCTGAAGAATTTGGAGGTAATCCTCCTTTTTCATTGTCCCATTTACTCTCTGTAAAACACCAGTTCCATTGGCAGCAAAACAGGCCCAGAGCATAATACTACCACCACCATGCTTGACGGTAGGGATGGTGTTCCTGGGATTAAAGTCCTCACCATTTCTCCTCCAAACATATTGCCGCGGCCCGGTACCGGTCCGTGGATCGATTGGAACCGGGCCGCACAAGAAATATATATATATATTTTTTTTTTTTTTTTTTTTTTTTTTTTAATATTTTTAAAATTTTAAACTTTTTTAAACTTTTTTAAACTTTTTTTTAAACTTTTTTTTTTACTTTTTTTTAAAACTTTTTTTAACTTTTAAAAAAAATGTTTACCCTAACCCTAACCCTAATCCTAACCCTAACCCTAACCCTAACCCTAAAAAAAAATGTTAATTGTTAAAATTGTTTAAAAAAATTAAACATTTTTAAAATTGTTTTAAAAATGTATTTTATTTTTTTAATTACACGTACAAACAAGTCTTTGCGTTACTCCAGAAAAATCCTCATTTGAATCATTTGGAAAAGGGTTTCCACTGCCAGCAATCTGCGACAGTGCTCCTATTACTTCTGCAGCTAAACGGGACAAAACAGGCTGGCCGACAAGCCACCTAAGCCAGCGCCTATTTCTCAGGATGACATTAATATAATAGCGCCGGCGCCCAAAACAACTTTGTATTGATTGGCGTAGCCTTTTAACCAGTCGATGGCTGCACTCTCGCTGAAAAGGCTTTGGCACAGGCAAATGCTGGTCTGGTTTTTTTTTTGTGCTGATGTACGTTGGAGTCATTTGTCTTCATTCCACTTGTGTTTTGTTTTTTTGTTTTCCACATGAAGGTGCGGTACCTATGAAAGGAAACCGCTTAGATTGTTTTAGCTTACAAGTAATTATCTGGAGTGATCATAACCACGTCAAAGGTTGTTTTCTTTCCCTCCAAACAATGCCAAATATCTTTGCTGCCTTTATCCTAACCTGAGTGTGACTCACGCCCTCTTGTTCGTGGCGTTGCTTCTTAACCCACAGGACTCTGTGACTCACCCGCAAACCATCTGCTGATCCTGGAATGAGTTCATCGAGTAAAAAGTCTGTACTTACGACTTTGCGGGGACGTGTTGCTTGACTCTCGCTGCTGAGAGATTGTTCTGAATGGAAATGTTTTCTGCAAAAAAAAAAAAAGTGACATTTTCGTGGGTGAAATGCAGGTTGATCACAGTTGATTTGTGAAAAAAAAAAAGTCAATTTCAAGTGTATAACCGCCACTTCAAATCAGATTAGCCCTAAATGTTGTGTTGTTTGGAAAAACTAATCTCAGTATAAAAGGGGACTATTTTGATACTTTTCTGAATAAAGGGGACCACAAAAAATGGCATTATTGGTTTTATTTTAACAAAAAAAATCTTAGGGTACAGTAAACATATGTTTCTTATTGCAAGTTTGTCCTTAAATAAAATAGTGAATGTGGAGGGGGGGCGTGGTCTGCAGGGCTGCCGCTGAGCGGGGTGTGTAAGGACCGGCCTCGAAGCCAGCGGCAGGTGAGTGGATTGCCCAGCTGGGGCTGGTGATCTAATCACCTGTCGCCCTTATCACCAAAATGATTCCCGGGCGCGGCCACCGCTGCTGCCCACTGCTCCCCTCACCTCCCAGGGGGTGATCAAGGGTGATGGGTCAAATGCAGAGAATAATCTCGCCACACCTAGTGTGTGTGTGACAATCATTGGTACTTTAACTTTAACTTTAACTTTAACTTTATTAGCAGCAGCCGGACCGAGACACGTCATGCCCATTAAAAAAAAAAAGGGGGAACCGGTACATTTCTGCAAAAAAACGTGACATTTTCGGGGTGAAATGCAGGTTTATCACGGTTTATTTGTAGCTACTGGTGCAAAAAAAAAAAAAAAAGTAAAAAATAGAGTCAATTTCAAGTGTTTAAATCAAATTAGCCCTAAATGTTGTGTTGTTTGGAAAAACTAATCTCAGTATAAAAGGAGACTGTACTCTGGCAAATAACAAAACACTGTTCCGTAGTACAGTACAGAATGTATTACAGTTAGTGTTGTCCCAATATTTTGAGACCGGTACCAAAATTATTTCGATACTTTTCGGTACTTTTCTACATAAAGGGTACCGTAAAAAATGGCATTATTGGCTTTATTATAACAAAAAAAATCTTAGGGTACAGTAAACATATGTTTCTTATTGCAAGTTTGTCCTTAAATAAAATAGTGGATGTGGAGGGGGGGCGTGGTCTGCGGGGTTGCCGCTGAGCGGGGTGTGTAAGGACCGGCCTCGAAGCCAGCGGCAGGTGAGTGGATTGCCCAGTGATCTAATCACCTGTCGCCCTTATTAGCAGCAGCCGGGCCGAGACACGTGGTGGGAGTTGGAGCGATAGAGAGACACGCAGAGAAAAAGACTAAAAAACAAAGAGACAACAGTCTATCATTGTAATGTTGGACTATTGCAGTGGTTAACTTCTTTTTACACTTGTGTGACAGAAGAAAAAAAAAGAAAAGAAATACGAGAGGAGCGACTGTGACATGGCTTTTAGTATGCACTTATGTCTGTAAAGTCAATGTTTATATAAAGTGTTGTTTTATTGTTTTAAAGCATCAGTGTGACTTATTTTCTAAACTGAAATGTTCTATTCGTCATTCAGATTAAGAGTAAAGAGTATTTACTTATTGCTTAACTTCTTTTTACGCTGGTGTGACTGTTCAAAATGTGGAAAAAATTAAAAGAGTGTGCAGCAAATATGACCTAACTTTTTTTCTATTAGTCATTAAAGAATAGTCTAAGAGAGTTTTTTTTTTACTATTTTAATGTTTAACTATTGCAGTGGTTAACTTCTTTTTACACTTGTGTGGCAGTTTTAAAAAAAAAAATACAAAAGAAGCGACTGTGACATGGCTTTTATTATGCACTCATGTCTGTAAAGTCAATGTTTATAAAGTGTTGTTTTATTGTTTTAAAGCATCAGTATGACTTATATTTTAAACTGAAACATTCTGTTCGTCATTAAGATTAAGAGTAAAGAGTATTTACTTATTGCTTAACTTCTTTGTACACTTGTGTGACTGTTCAAAATGTGGCAAAAATGAAAAGAGTGTGCAGCAAATATGACCTAACTTTTTTTCTATTAGTCATTAAAGAATATTCTAAGAGGGTTTTTATCATTTTAATGTATGACTATTGCAGTGGTTAACTTCTTTTTACACTTGTGTGACAGTTAAAATAAAAAATAAAAAATGAAATACGAGAGGAGCAACTGTGATATGGCTTTTATGATGCACTTATGTCTGTGTGGAGGTTTCTTTCCTCCGGGTTCCTCGGACCACCAATCACCGACATGACAGCTCCTTTTCAGGTTTTAGAATAAAGTTTCTTAGGTGCTTTTCAGCAATTGTCCTTTTCTGTCTCCTGCTCGCTCTCGCTCTCGCTCCCACTCCAACTCCAACTCCTCTCTCCTCTCCGGCTGCTGCCTTTTAACAGATCGACAGGTGATTAGATAAGCAGGCCCAGGTGGGCCACCTACGCACCTGTCGCTGATCTTCGCTGCAGGTCCGCAGGCCACGCCCCCCTCCACAGTCTGTAAAGACAATATTTATAAAGTGTTGTTTTATTGTTTTAAAGCATCAGTGTGACTTATTTTTTAAACTGAAATGTTCTATTTGTCATTAAGATTAAGAGTGAAGAGTATTTACTCATTGCTTAACTTCTTTGTGCACTTAAAACATGGCTCGTGTTGATGTCTGTTGACAATTAGTCCATTAAATGCATTTAGTTTTAAATCAAGATCTGGCCGGCGCTCTAAAACAAACCGTGGATGTTTTCGCCGCACTTTAAACGTCAATCTTCACAAACAATTTGTGAGGATTTCTTTTTTTTTTTTTTAAAGTCCCTTTTAATCACTGAAACAGCTTCAGTAGTGGTGTGATTTTGCAAGCAGATGTTGGCTGAGAGCCATCGCTCCGGCATTCACATTAAAGCCTGGCACATAAATATGAGAAATATGTACACCCACACATATATACAGTATATATAAATGTGTTATGGGCACACACACACACACACACACAAACACACACGCACACACACGTTCATTGCTTGTGTATTTTGGGTTCCATTAGTCCCTTTAATGAACATCATACTCCATAAATATGCACATTGTGTGATGCTGTCGTGCTAAACTTACAATATATATATCCTCCTCAAAACCAGTATTCCCTGTAGTGGTGGACCGCTACTTTTCAGAGGCGGTATAGTACGGAAAATTATTCATTAGTATCGCTGTACTATACTAATACCGGTATAGCGTACAACCCAGTGACGTGCAGTCATGGAAAGAAAAAAAATGTAAAAAGAAAAAAAATTAATTAAATTGTTATATGCATCCAGTGATTATACTATAAAGTTGTTTTCCATTTAACTTCACCAGTTTTAGATTATTTTTATTCAAAATCGCTGAATTTTCACATTTGCCGTTGAAATACTGAGAAGAGACGGTGCGGTGAACAGCAGCCAGTTGAGGCACGTCACTCAATTGTGCCTCAACATGGATTGCGCAATGACTCGGCTAACTGTTTGGCCTGCTGTGCAGTGAGACCGTATTGCTATATGAATTATATTATACATTTCCATAGTTTAGTTAGCTGAGGTATATAATGTAAAGTGTAATTTGTCAACAACTGTATGTGTGTAACGTATTTCTTGTGCTGAGCGATCATAAAACGGCTGCAAAAGACGCACTGGCTGAGGCTCGCAGTAACCCCGCCTCCTGCACCCCCGCCGTAGAATTGTTATATCAACTAAAGCCCACACTTAAACTTTCCACGTGCAAGATTGAATCTATTTAAAAAAGTTATTTCATAAGAAGCCAAAAAGTGCAAAAACAATAATGTTCGTGTTGGAGGAGTTGTGAATGACTGCAGGGCCACAACATTAGTTGTGAATTAGGTACACCTGCAGTCTGCAGGTGTACCTAATTCACAACTCCTCCAACATGAACATTATTGTTTTTGCACTTTTTGGCTTCTTATTAAATAACTTTTGTAACCTATTTTCATGGGCTTTCCTCTTTGTGATGTTAAGTTCATGTTATGCTCTGTTATACAGTATATGCCTTGAGCTCTTATTTTGAAGGCGCTAAGAGCGGAAGTGATGACACGGAGTGGAGCGGAGGTTTTTGAAAGAAGGTAAATAAAGTGGTCCTCGTGTAAACTGGAGCCTCCGTGTTTGTTATTTTGTAGTTTCATACAGTATAGGCGACATTTATAAACCCTCGGTTACACTTTTTTAAATACTTCGATAGAATTATTCTGACAGTGATTAATCGCGCTCCGAAGAGCTTCTCAACAGCCTCTCCAATCCCTCCACAGGAGGTATTGAATCTCCTCCAGAAAAAAAAAAATAACGTCCTTGTCTGCAAGTGATCGGTGCTTCGGCCCCGAGACTTTTAAGGCGGCTCGAGTTACCGCGGGGGCCTCCGACGGGAGCAGACTGGTCGGGTCTGAGAGGAATACCTTGCCAGAGATGACATCACCGAAAGAACGACTACCACCACTACCTCAACGACGCTCTCAAGCCCGACCCACTTTGTTGCCGGAACCTTCTGTGACCAGGCAGCCCTCAAGAAGACTCCATTGTGCGCCGGCTTAAATTAGCCGCCGTCACCCGGCGAGGGTGGCCTCCCCCCCGGGGCGCTCTGAAAGGGATTTTTGCCTGTAAAGATCCGACTCCATCACAGCGAGATAATGCGCCGCTGAGAGTCTAACTTGTAATCGTGCGCTTCTAAATGATCGAGAATAGCATCAGAGTGAGGTTTTTGTTACCAAAAGATGTGATATTTGGCAGAAAAGTTAGGACAGCACCACCTGCTGGATGCCACATGGAAAAGAAGGGCATGGAAATCTCATTAGATGGCGCTCGGTCAGGGGTCAGCAACCCGCGGCTCTAGGGCCACATGCGGCTCTTTCGCGCCGCTCTGGTGGCTCCATGGAGCTTTTTGAAAAATGAGGAAAAAAATGGGGTGAAAAATATGTTTTGTGTTGTACTTGTAACTTGTCCCTCATAATTATGACAAAATAATAGAATGATAAATGACACAATATGTTACTGCATATGTCAGCAGACTAAATTAGGAGCCTTTGTTTGCTTACTTACTACTAAAAGACAAGTTGTCTTGTATGTTCACTATTTTATTTAAGGACAAGCTGTTTGTTTACATGATTTTTTTTATTTATCTTTGCTATTTGGGCTTATTGGACCATAATTAGAATAAAAACTAAGAATCATCTTTTGATATGATGTACTTCATGTTTAGTGACATGCTAATTCTTATTTTTACACTTTTTCCCCCCAAATTTCATTGTATGTTGTACTCTCCTGACACCACCAGATGGCAGTATAAGTGTCCACATAAGTGGCCATAAGACCCCAATTCAGTAGTGTACACAATTTTGGAAATAAGAGCTAAAAGGTGCTGTCCACGCATGTGGCCACCAAGGCCTTTAGAGGTTTTAATGTACCGTAAAAAATGTTGTTAAAATAAAGTCAATAATGACATTTTTTGTGGTCCCCTCTATTTAGAAAAAAGCATCGAAAAGTACCGAAAAGTATCTAAATAAATGTTGTTACCGGTACCAAAATATTGGTATCAGGACAACACTAACCGGTACTGGTACTAAAATGTATTTCGGTACTTTTCTAAATGAGTGGGACCACAAAAAATGGCATTATTGGCTTTATTTTAACAAAAAAATATCACAGTACATTAAACATATGTTTATTATTGCAAGTTTGTCCTTAAATAAAATAGTGAACATACTAGACAACTTGTCTTTTATTAGTAAGTAAACAAACAAAGGCTCCTAATTTAGTCTGCTGACATATGCAGTAACATATTGTGTCATTTGTCATTCTATTATTTTGTCAACATTATGAGGGACAAGCTGTAAAAATGTATTTTTAATCTACGTGTTCATTTACTGTTAATAGCTGCTTATTTTCTGTTTCAACATGTTTATGGAAGACTTGCTCTTCCGGGTTCTTCAGACCACAAATCACGGACATGACAGCTTCGTTCATAGTTCTGAAAATGATTTGTTTTTCAATCTGCGTCTCTTTTTGTGTTTTTCAGCCATCGTCTCGCTCTCTAACTTCCTTCTCCTCTCCGGCTGCTGCCTTTTAACCGAGCGACAGGTGATTAGATAATCAGACCCAGGTGGGCCATCTACGCACCTGTCGCTTATCTCGAAGCCGGTCCGCAGGCCACGCCCCCCCATAATGTTCTATCTACACTTCTGTTAAAATGTAATAATCACTTATTCTTCTGTTTGATACTTTACATTAGTTTTGGACGATACCACAAATGTAGGTATCAATCCGATACCAAGTAGTTACAGGATCATACATTGTTAACATTCAAAGTCCTCATGTGTCCAGGGACGTATTTACTGAGTTTAACATAATATGAATTTTAAAAAAAGGAAAAAATATCGATGTAATCATAGTAGACTAGATACGCTTTTGTACTTGGTATCATTACAGTGGATGACAGGTGTAGATCCACCCATGGCGTTTGTTTACATTCAGGGGTGCTATCTTTTGTTAGCGGTGATGCCAGTGAGCTATTGTATCCTCCTACGGTGTGTAGTGAAGCATGTTTAGCTATTCCTCGTCCTGCAGTGATAATGATACTTGTAAGAAACTTACTTCATTTGTCGCCATGGAGGCGAGGATTAGTCATTTAGAAGTTTCTAAATCGTTATCGTTTAGTTTTAAAGCCAAAATGCGTCCGTTCTCCCTTTTCTGTCTACACACTGTGTCTGCTTGTAAGTACTCTGTAATTGTGCGCTGCCGAACATGCTCCTCTGCTCGCAAAACCAGCAATGTTACAACGGTAAAAAAAAAAAGGTGGAACCGGTAATTTTCTGCAAAAAACGAGACATTTTCGGAGTGAAATGCAGGTTGATCACAGTTGATTTGTAGCTGCTAGAGCAAAAAAAAAAAAAAAAAAGAAAAAAAAAAAAAAGAGTCAATTTCAAGTGTATAACCGCCACTTTAAATCAGATTAGCCCTAAATGTTGTGTTGTTTGGAAAAACTAATCTCAGTATAAAAGGAGACTGTACTCTGGCAAATAACTAAACAGTGTTCCGTAGAACAGTACAGAATGTATTACAGTTAGTGTTGTCCCAATATTTTCTTTTTATATTATTTCAATACTTTTCTGTGCTTTTTTAAATAAAGGGGACTGCAAAAAATGGCATTATTAGCTTTATTTTAACAAAAAAAAATCTTATAGAGTACAGTAAACATATGTTTCTTATTGCAAGTTTGTCCTTAGATAAAATAGTGAATGTGGAGGGGGCGCGTGGTCTGCGGGCCTGCCGCGGAGCGGGGTGTGTAAGGCATACTTGCCAACCTTGAGACCTCCAATTTCGGGAGGTGGGGGGGGGCGTGGTCGGGGCATGGTTGGGGGCGTGGTTAAGAGGGGAGGAGTATATTGACAGCTAGAATTCACCAAGTCAAGTATTTCATATATATATATATATATATATATATATACATGCTGAAAATATGCAAACAAAACTGTGTTTGGATAATTGATACTTCAAACTTGCATAAATAAATATTAAGGAATATAACATAACTTGGCTTCTGAGAGCTTAAAAATGTAATGAATAAAATGCTAAAGTTGTTGATAAACAAGCAATTATTTTAATAATTAAATATGGTCATTTTAAATGAATTATTATGATAATTAAAATTTTATTATTTCAAATATGTTTATTTTAATGTATAATTCTATGGCTGGATGTAATAAGGAGTCATAAAAAATAAAAAATAAAAATACAATTCATTTTGATGTTTTTAGCAAAATATAGTAAAAATGTATTAATTTTTTTTAATTTTTTTTAATTAATAAATATATTTATTTTTAGGTAAGATAAACATAATAATACAATTTATCTCTAGTCTGGATGATTTAGTTCTTGTCACCCTGTTGTCCTCCCGTCGTGAAAAAAGGCTGTCCTCACTCAGGTCCGCATGGAGCTGGAGGGGGCGTGGCCTCCAGCTCCGGCTGAAAATCGGGAGATATTCGGGAGAATATTTGTCCCGGGAGGTTTCCGGGAGAGGCGCTGAATTTCGGGAGTCTCCCGGAAAATTCGGGAGGGTTGGCAAGTATGGTGTAAGGACCGGCCTCGAAGCCAGCGGCAGGTGAGTGGATTGCCCAGCTGGGGCTGGTTATCTAATCACCTGTCGCCCTTATTAGCAGCAGCCGGTCCGAGACACGTGGTTGGAGTTGGAG
>NC_084549.2:11540000-11670000 GCF_033978685.3 Nerophis lumbriciformis
AGAGAGTACGGGGTATCGGACTGTCTGATTGTGGCAGTCCGCTCCCTGTATGATCAGTGCCAGAGCTTGGTCCGCATTGCCGGTAGTAAGTCGGACACGTTTCCAGTGAGGGTTGGACTCCGCCAAGGCTGCCCTTTGTCACCGATTCTGTTCATAACTTTCATGGACAGAATTTCTAGGCGCAGTCATGGCGTTGAGGGGATCTGGTTTGGTGGCTGCAGGATTAGGTCTCTGCTTTTTGCAGATGATGTGGTCCTGATTGCTTCATCTGGCCAGGATCTTCAGCTCTCACTGGATCGGTTCGCAGCTGAGTGTGAAGCGACTGGGATGAGAATCAGCACCTCCAAGTCCGAGTCCATGGTTCTCGCCCGGAAAAGGGTGGAGTGCCATCTCCGGGTTGGGGAGGAGATCTTGCCCCAAGTGGAGGAGTTCAAGTACCTCGGAGTCTTGTTCACGAGTGGGGGAAGAGTGGATCGTGAGATCGACAGGCGGATCGGTGCGGCGTCTTCAGTAATGCGGACGCTGTATCGATCCGTTGTGGTGAAGAAGGAGCTGAGCCGGAAGGCAAAGCTCTCAATTTATCGGTCGATCTACGTTCCCATCCTCACCTATGGTCATGAGCTTTGGGTTATGACCGAAAGGACAAGATCACGGGTACAAGCGGCCGAAATGAGTTTCCTCCGCCGGATGGCGGGGCTCTCCCTTAGAGATAGGGTGAGAAGCTCTGTCATCCGGGAGGAGCTCAAAGTAAAGCCGCTGCTCCTCCACATCGAGAGGAGCCAGATGAGGTGGTTCGGGCATCTGGTCAGGATGCCACCCGAACGCCTCCCTAGGGAGGTGTTTAGGGCACGTCCGACCGGTAGGAGGCCGCGGGGAAGACCCAGGACACGTTGGGAAGACTATGTCTCCCGGCTGGCCTGGGAACGCCTCGGGGTCCCACAGGAAGAGCTGGACGAAGTGGCTGGGGAGAGGGAAGTCTGGGCTTCCCTGCTTAGGCTGCTGCCTCCGCGACCCGACCTCGGATAAGCGGAAGAAGATGGATGGATGGATGGATGGATTAACTTTAGAGTCCGTGAAAATTGCTCCAAAGTCAGGATTTTTGGTTGATTTAATGTGCATACAAAAGTAAACATTGACAGGTGCAAAGGCAGCAATATATGATAAAACAAGACGGCAGCTAAGCACATTACAAAAAAACAAAAAATAGAGATCTCATTTGCACACCTGGTAGTGAAATCTATCAAAATTAGGGTGGTCCCAAAAAGGAGGGATTTTTCATATTGACTGTGTCGGTTTTAAAAGTGCTCCCCCTCTGGTCAACATATGGAATAACAAGTGCGTGTAAGAAATGGATGCTTAATTAAAAATATAAATAAAATAAATATGTGTATAGAGACATACTGTAATAACTTGAAGTAAATAATGAAGATTAAAAACCAATTACAGACAAACAATCAAAATTTAATAAATAAATTAACTAAAAGCAGTCTTTTTCTCACAATGTGTGGACTTTTTTCTTATAAAATTGGTAACAATTTCTCATATTCTTTCTGCTTCTGTAATATTGCAAAATTTTCTCGGAAAGTTATGACTTTTTCATGTAAATGTATTACTTTTTAAAGCAAAATGGTGACATTTGTCATATTCAATTTTGACTTTTATCAAAATGTTGCCAATTTTTTTGATGTTCTTGTAAAATAGAGAGATTTTTGAGAAGAATTATGACTTTTGTCATCATTTTGCCAAGTAAAATTCCGATTAATATTATAATGTTGCCAAAACTTTCAAGTTTTTTTGTAAAATTGTGACTTTTGTCGAGTAAAATTCCAACTCTTTTCATAAAGTTGCCAAAATGTTAAGCTTCTCTTGTAAAATTGCGACTGTTATTGAGTAAAATTCCAACTTTTGTCATAATATTGCTCAAATGTTCAGTTTTTCTTATAAAATTGGTAACAATTTATCATATTATTTCTGCTTCTGTAATATTGCAATATTTTCTCATAAAATTATTACTTTTTCATGTAAATTTATTAGTTTTTAATGCAAAATGGTGACATTTATCATATAAAATTCTGACTTTTATCAAAATGTTGCCAATGTTATTGTTGTTCTTGTAAAATAGTGAATTTTTTTGAGTAAAATTATGACTTTTGTCATCATTTTGCCAAGTAACATTCCGATTAATATTATAATGTTGCCAAAACTTTCAAGTTTTCTTATAAAATTGTGACTTTGTCGAGTAAAATTCTAACTCTTTTCATAAAATTGCCAACATTTTAAGATTTTCTTGTAAAGTTGTGACTGTTATCGAGTAAAATTCCACCTTTTGTCATAATATTGCACAAATGTTAATTTTTTTCTTGTAACATTTTGACTTGAGTTGAGTAAAATGACGACTTTTATTATAACACTGCCAAAATTCTAAGTTTTTCTTGTGAAATTGTGAACTTTTTCTTGTGAAATTCCAACTCAGCTTTTTTAAATATTTGCATAGTATGTATATATTATTAATGTTGTAAATACAAATCTTTATATATCTAGAAAGGGTGGTCCTGAAGGAGAGGCATTTTTCGGAGGTCTCAAGAAGGTAAGAAATACAAGAATGTGTGTGTGTGTGTGTGTGTGTGTGTGTGTGTGTGTGTGTGTGTGTGTGTGTGTGTGTGTGTGTGTGTGTGTGTGTGTGTCGCCCTCTCACAGCACACAGGATTTTTTTTTTTCCGTAAGGACACAGAGTATGGCTGAAAGTGGCATTGAGGCTTTGCGAACTGGTGAAGAAACACTCTCTATGAATGTGTATTGACCTGCAGGGCTTCAAATGACGGTCACACACACACACACACACACACACACACACACACACACACACATGCGCGCACGCACACACCGGAGACGACATCAATACATCTGACAGAGGCAGGTCATTTGTGGTAAAAGATGCAGGCTTCCGATTGGCCAAAAAACTAGCCGAGAGTTCTTTGATCAACATGAATTGATTTTGGAACAGACGAGTGTGTGGATGCAAAAGTATTTTCTTCAGCTAACCTGGGATCATTGTCTTAAGCCCACAGAAGCAAAGAGAAACTATCATGAGTCACCTTGACACCCTCTCACTGAAACCTAATAATCAGGTGAAAAATATTGAATAATAATGGCCTCGGACTGTCACATTAAAGGCCTACTGAAACCCACTACTACCGACCACGCAGTCTGATAGTTTATATATCAATGATGAAATCTTAACATTGCAACACATGCCAATACGGCCGGGTTAGCTTACTAAAGTGCAATTTTAAATTTCGCACGACATATCATGCTGAAAACGTATCGGTATGATGACGTCACGGATTGTAGAGGACATTTTGGGACAGCATGGTGGCCAGCTACTAAGTCGTCTGTTTTCATCGCAAAATTCCACGGTATTCTGGACATCTGTGTTGGTGAATCTTTTGCAATTTGTTTAATGAACAATGGAGACAGCAAAGAAGAAAGCTGTAGGTGGGAAGCGGTGTATTGAGGCCGACTGCAGCAACACAAACACAGCCGGTGTTTCATTGTTTACATTCCCGAAAGATGACAGTCGAGCTTTACCATTGGCCTGTGGAGAACTGGGACAACAGAGACTCTTACCAGGAGGACTTTGAGTTGGATGCGCAGACGCGGTACCGTGAGTACGCATGCAGCTGCGGCTTCCAAACATTTGATCGCTTGCCCGTACGTGCGTGCCGCTATGTGCATGTCACGTACGCAACTTTGGGGACTTTGGGGAAATATATGTGCTGTATGAACTTTGGGGAGGTGAACGGTACTTTGGGCTGTGGGATTGAGTGTGTTGTGCAGGTGTTTGAGTTGTATTGGCGGGTTATATGGACGGGAGGGGGGAGGTGTTTGTTATGCGGGATTAATTTGTGGCATATTAAATATAAGCCTGGTTGTGTTGTGGCTAATAGAGTATATACTGTATATGTCTTGTGTTTATTTACTGTTTTAGTCATTCCCAACTGAATATCAGGTCCCACCCGCCTCTCACAGCATCTTCCCTATCTGAATCGCTCCCACTGCCCTCTAGTCCTTCACTCTCACTTTCCTCATCCACAAATCTTTCATCCTCGCTCAAATTAATGGGGAAATCGTCGCTTTCTCGGTCCGAATCGCTCTCGCTGCTGGTGGCCATGATTGTAAACAATGTGCAGATGTGAGGAGCTCCACAACCTGTGACGTCACGCTACTCGTCTGCTACTTCCGGTACAGGCAAGGCTTTTTTATAAGCGACCAAAAGTTGCGATCTTTATCGTCGATGTTCTCTACTAAATCCTTTCAGCAAAAATATGGCAATATCGCAAAATGATCAAGTATGACACATAGAATGGACCTGCTATCCCCGTTTAAATAAGAAAACCGCATTTCAGTAGGCCTTTAAGTCATCAGCAGAGTTTTACCGCCTGAAAAACACACGTCCAAAATCAGAGCAATAATGTTTAAATCAGACTGAGGCTATGTCTACACTAAGCCGGATAACCCCTTAGACCAGGGGTCGGCAACCTTTCCCACTCAAAGAGCCATTTTGACCCGTTTCACAAATTCGAGAAAACAATGGGAGCCGCAAAACTCTTTTGAAATTTAAAATGAAATAACACTGCATACAAAGTTGGTTTTTTTGCTTTGTGCTATGTATAAACCAGACACGCGGCCCGCGAGACGTTATTTTGCGATCCGCACTAACATAAAATTTTCATATTCACCACGGCGTGGCGCAGTGGAAGAGTGGCTGTGCGCGACCCGAGGGTCCCTGGTTCAATCCCCACCTAGTACCAACCTCGTCATGTCCGTTGTGTCCTGAGCAAGACACTTCACCCTTGCTCCTGATGGGTGCTGGTAGCGCCTTGCATGGCAGCTCCCTCCATCAGTGTGTGAATGTGTGTGTGAATGGGTAAATGTGGAAGTAGTGTCAAAGCGCTTTGAGTACCTTGAAGGTAGAAAAGCGCTATACAAGTACAACCCATTTATCATTTATCATTATTAAGGTGCGGGCCGCAAAATAACGTCTCGCGGGCCGCGAGTTTTATATGAATGGCACTTGACAGCAGGGGCGCCGCTAGGGATTTTGGGCCCCATGAAAATAATCTTTACAGGGCCCCCAACACAGTGTTATTATTTTTTCTGTATTATAATTTCATCATCATTAGGGGCCTCTCTGGGCCCCCCTCCATCATGGGCCCCTAGAATCCGTCTCCTTTACCCCCCCTTTTCGGCGCCCCTGCTTGACAGCGTCATACTTGCCAACCCTCCCGATTTTTCCGGTAGACTCCCGAAATTCAGGGTAACTATTCCATACTTGCCAACCTTGAGACCTCCGATTTCGGGAGGTGGGAGGCATGGTCGGGGGTGGGGCGGGGGGCGTGGCTGGGGGCGTGGTTAAGAGGGGAGGAGTATATTTACAGCTAGAATTCACCAACTCGAGTATTTCATATATATATATATATATATATATATATATATATATACTTATATATATATATATATATATATATATATATATACATATATATATATATATATATATATATATATATATATATATATGTATATATATATATATATATATATATATATATATATATATATATATGTGTATGAAATACTTGACTTTCAGTGAATTCTAGCTATATATATATTTATTTATTTTATTATATATATAAATAAAATAAATACTTGAATTTCAGTGTTAATTTATTTACACATATACACACACATAACACTCATCTACTCATTGTTGTACTTGAAAGTACAATGCAATACAATTCCGGGGCAATGGCACCTATCAAATACACAGTAATGAAAACACAGTTGTTCTACTAACTGTACTGTGTGTTATGAGAGTAGAGTATGTGTGTGTGTGGCCTTTTAATAGGTGACATGTGAGGTGAGTGACGTCAGTGAGTGTGTGGGCGAGAGAAGAGCTAGGGAGCTGTAGCGTGAGTGCGGGGAGGGACTAGTTGGTTTTGTGTTGGATTGGCTGTGTGCAAGCAATCAATAAAGCAAGATTTGCAACTAATCGCTGGACTCATCATTCACCCTAAAGTCGTCCACTGTGGAGACCCACTGCTGGGTAAGGTGAAGGGTGTTGCCCCGAGCATACATCGGCCCTGGAGAAGTGTCTCCCCTGCGCTCTTCGACTACGGTCTCGTTCTTCTGCTTCGTCTCCTTGTGTGCGCACACAGGACTCAGGTCCGCATGGAGCTGGAGGGGGCGTGGCCTCCAGCTCCGGCTGAATTCCGGGAGATTTTCGGGAGAACATTTCTTCCGGGAGGTTTTCGGGAGAGGCGCTGAATTTCGGGAGTCTCCCGGAAAATCCGGGAGGGTTGGCAAGTATGCTATTCTATCGAATGTCTGCTGATTTTCACCCAAACAACAATAATAAGGGCATGCCGTGATGGCACTGTCTTTAGGACCCTCTACAACCTGTATAAACAGCGTGCCAGCTCAGTTACATGTTGTATGAGGCTTCTGCAGGCATACTTGGTCAACAGCCATACAGGCTACACTGAGGGTGGGCGTATAAAACAACTTTAACACTGTTACAAATATGCGCCACACTGTGAACCCACACCAAACAAGAATGACAAACACATTTCGGGAGATCATCCGCACCGTAACACAACATAAACACAACAGAACAAACACCCAGAATCCCTCCCCCCTCCGTGCATCAGTTGAGGTTAGGGATGCATGGGATTCTGGGTATTTGTTCTGTTGTGTTTATGTTGCGTTACCCACAAATGATCTCAGTAAGATATTACAGCTTGTTGCTGAGATGTTATGACCTATATTGAGTAAAACATGCTTGAAACTAGAATATCAACTGTTGCAAAGCCGTGACATCAACACTCACAAGAATAAAACTACTTTTTTAAAGTAATGTCTTATTTTAAGCATGAAAAAAAAAAATCATGACTTTGACACAATTGTGTCCCATAATTAAAACAGAAAACGGCCAAATGGACTTTGCTGTTTTATTTTCAATGAAACAATAGAAAACACGTACTCATAAAGTAGTACAGTTGGCACAGTACAGTAAACTGACAGTTAATATTTAAACATTTAACATTTCTAACAATTTTGAACAGAAATAGTTCATGCACATTCAGATAAATTCTTCAAAACTACAATTAAAAATGTTTTGGCCGGGGGCCAGGCTGTATATATGCGCACTAATTGACTGAAAGAGCACGCACTTGGCGCGATGATGTCATGTTATCGATGGAAAAATGCATTTTTTGGACCATATGTGGGTAACCCCCCCTCTCCAAGGTTTCTCATAGTCATTCACATCGACGTCCCACTGGGGTGAGTTTTTCCTTGCCCTTATGTGGGCTCTGTACCTTGTGCAGCCTTTTGAGACACTTGTGATTTAGGGCTATATAAATAAACATTGATTGATAATTTAGGACCAAAACACTTAAAACAAGTAAAACACTAACATAAAATCTGCTTAGTGAGAAGAATTATCTTATCAGACAGAAAATAAGCAAATATCACCCTTATTTGAGATATTTAATCTTACTTAGATTCATACTTGCCAACCCTCCCGAATTTTCCGGGAGACTCCCGAAATTCAGCGCCTCTCCCGAAAACCTCCCGGGACAAATATTCTCCCGAAAATCTCCCGATTTTCAGCCGGAGCTGGAGGCCACGCCCCCTCCAGCTCCATGCGGACCTGAGTGAGGACAGCCTTTTTTCACGACGGGAGGACAACAGGGTGACAAGAACTAAATCATCCAGACCAGGGGCATCACTAGCTTTTAAGGACAGGGGGGGCTTAGCCCCCAGGAGAGCGAACGTAGCGCACGAGAGAACTTCACAAACGGCTAACAAAGACTTAGAAATTATTCATTGTTATTATTATTTAAAAAATGCACGGGACGAAATGAAATGCTCCCCGGGACGATGGCTTTTAACCATTTTTTTTCTTTTTCTTTTTATGTATTTATTCATTTTACATTTTATATTAAATGTCTTGGTTTTTCCTCTCTCTGAAAATCCTATGAAATGTTTAACAATTCATCCTATAATAATATAACAGCTATTAATGTAACAATACAATAAAACAAATATATTTAATTATGTTTTTATCATTATTTTAACATTAGACTAATGTATATTACTTTATATAGATTCTACAAGAGTGATGTGGGCATTTTCTATATGAACAAGTCCAAGGACCGCAGGCAAGATCGCAGAGAAAATGCGGACTGGATTTTGAGTGATGTGGGCATTTTCTATATGAACAAGTGGAATGGATTGGATACCGACACACTAAAGGGGCTCTCTACCTTAAAGTACCAATGATTGTCACACACACACACACACACTAGGTGTGGTGAAATTTGTCCTCTGCATTTGACCCATCCCCTTGTTCACCCCCTGGGAGGTGAGGGGAGCAGTGGGCAGCAGCGGTGCCGCGCCCGGGAATACTTTTTGGTGATTCACGCTATGAAGTGAGGGGAAACTGAGTGAATAATGACAGGTTATATGATTAATTTATTTATAATGAATATGTCGGCATGTATTTGTAAAAAAAAAAAATATATATATATATATATATATATATAACACCAAATTATTTAGGGGGGCTTAAGAATATTTTAGGGGGGCTTGAGCCCCCCCTAATATAGGCCTAACAACGCCAATGATCCAGACTAGAGATACATTGTATTATTATGTTTATCTTACCTAAAAATAAATATATTTATTAATAAAAAAAAAAAAAAACGAAATACATTTTTACTGTATTTTGCTAAAAACATCAAAATTAATTGTATTTTTATTTGTGTTTTTTATGACTCCTTATTACATCCAGCCATAGAATTATACATTAAAATAAACATATTTGAAATAATTAATTTTAAATTATCATAATAATTCATTTAAAATGACCATATTTAATTATTAAAATAATTGCTTGTTTATCAACAACTTTAGCATTTTATTCATTACATTTTGAAGCTCTCAGAAGCCAAGTTATGTTATATTCCTTAATATTTATTTATGCAAGTTTGAAGTATCAATTATCTAAACACAGTTTTTTTTGCATATTTTCAGGATGTATATATATATATGTATGCATATATGTATGAAATACTTGACTCGGTGAATTCTAGCTGTCAATATACTCCTCCCCTCTTAACCACGCCCCCAACCACACCCTGCCCCACCCCTGACCACGCCCCCCTCCCCCCACCTCCCGAAATCGGAGGTCTCAAGGTTGGCAAGTATGCTTAGATTTCAGTTTTTGCAGTGTGTAAATGGATTACTCAACGGCGCCTCTAGAAACGAATGAGTTGAAAGAGACTCGGAGGCTCTTTAGTGCCGATAGTAGCGGAGTCACGTATTAATTGTGCATCGAAAAGCACCTTCCAAGTGTGGAAGGTGAAAGTGTCAATTACAGGCAATCTGATGGATCAATAACAGACACAAAAAAAGCCTTCAATTGCACCATTTTCTCAAGCAAAAATACATAGAAAATAAATTGCAGCAGCCAAGATACCGTCGTACGCTTTCCTATTGTCCCTGTGGCCCCGGCCGGCTGTGTCGGAGCATCAGATCAATTGTGCGGATCATCATCCTCCTTAATTACAAACAGACACGGGCTGACCTGCTGCTGATAGCGGCTCTGATTCTCATTTTCTGACATCCTGAGGACATTAGCGGAGGCGTAATCGCCACAAACAGACGCCACATATTGCCTAACGAGGGAGGCGCGGTGTAGCCACACGCCTGTCGTGCTCGCAGAATATGCGCCCGGAACTAAATTGTTCCATCGTTAATGGTTCGTTGTCGGGCCCCAAACATGTTCACGTGCAGAAAACACGACAAGGGGGGGATTGAAGGACGGAAGTTAGTCCCTATAACGGGGGGGGGGCGATGTCGTCATCAGCGGCAATTAGAGGCCGGCGTAATAATGTCTGACAAAGAGGGGTCACGGCGCAGACGGGTCAGGAGTTGACCGTGTATCAGCAGGATTACATGGCGGACAAGACACTCCCAGCCAAGGACGTCTCGAGGCAAGCAGACGGGGCGAGGACACACACACACACACACACACACACACACACACTATAAAAACAGCACAGGTGATTAATGTGCATATGGCCACGACTAACAATGTGATGCCACGGCAACAAGGGCTCGGATCATTCCCAGTTGGCGACGCAAAGTAGTTTGTTGTCCTTCAGGACTCGTATGGCGATTATGTAGAGATGCTTGCAGGACTTTGATGACGTCGAAAAAACCGACTTGCCTATTGGTCTGGATTTCACGAACAGTTTTTAGATGAGACTAGGGCATACTTGCCAACCTTGAGACCTCCGATTTCGGGGCGTGGGTGCGGGGGGCGTGGTTGGGGCGGGGGCGTGGTTGGGGCGTGGTTAAGAGGGGAGGAGTATATTTACAGCTAGAATTCACCAAGTCAAGTATTTCATATATATATATATATATATATATATATATAAGAAATAATTGACTTTCAGTGAATTCTAGCTATATATATATATATATATATATATATATATATATATATATATATATATATATATATGTATATATATATAAAAATAAAAGAAATACTTGAATTTCAGTGTTCATTTATTTACACATATACACACACATAACACTCATCTACTCATTGTTGAGTTAAGGGTTGAATTGTCCATCCTTGTTCTATTCTCTGTCACTGTCTTTCTAACCATGCTGAACACCCTCTCTGATTATGCATTGCTGTGTGGCACGCACAAAAGTGCTTTCATCAAATGCACTAGATGGCAGTATTGTCCTGTTTAAGAGTGTCACAACATTGCTGTTTACGGCAGACGGACTGCTTTACTGTAGACGTTCTTTATATTGTGGGAAAGCGGACTCAGGTCCGCATGGAGCTGGAGGGGGCGTGGCCTCCAGCTCCGCCTGAATTTCGGGAGATTTTCGGGAGAAAATTTGTCCCGGGAGGTTTTCGGGAGAGGCGCTGAATTTCGGGAGTCTCCCGGAAAATCCGGGAGGGTTGGCAAGTATGGACTAGGGCATACTTGCCAACCTTGAGACCTCCGATTTCGGGAGGTGGGGGGGGGGGCGTGGTCGGGGGGGGGGGCGTGGTTGAGGGTGTGGTTAAGAGGGGAGGAGTATATTGACAGCTAGAATTCACCAAGTCAAGTATTTCATACATATATATATATTTATATATACATATATACATACATCCTGAAAATATGCAAACAAAACTGTGTTTGGATAATTGATACTTCAAACTTGCATAAATAAATATTAAGGAATATAACATAACTTGGCTTCTGAGAGCTTCAAAATGTAATGAATAAGATGCTAAAGTTGTTGATAAACAAGCAATTATTTTAATAATTAAATATGGTCATTTTAAATGAATTATTATGATCATTTAAAATTAATTATTTCAAATATGTTTATTTTAATGTATATTTCTATGGCTGAATGTAATAAGGAGTCAGAAAAAAGAAAAACACAATTAATTTTGATGTTTTTAGCAAAATATAGTAAAATGTATTTAGTTGTTTGTTTTTTTTAATTAATAAATATATTTATTTGTAGGTAAGATAAACATAATAATACAATTTATCTCTAGTCTGGATGATTTAGTTCTTGTCACCCTGTTGTCCTCCCGTCATGAAAAAAGGCTGTCCTCACTCAGGTCCGCATGGAGCTGGAGGGGGCGTGGCCTCCAGCTCCGCTGAAAATCAGGAGATTTTCGGGAGAATATTTGTCCCTGGAGGTTTTCGGGAGAGGCGCTGAATTTCGGGAGTCTCCCGGAAAATTCGGGAGGGTTGGCAAGTATGGACTAGGGTTGTACGATACACCGGTGCTATTATGTTTATCTTACCTACAAATAAAACGGTACTATAAAAAAATACTGGTTACCTTTTTTTTTTTTACAGGCATGACGGCGCGTTTTTGTGGGACCACCAATGGTATTTTTTACTTATTTTTTTGTCATAAAGAAATACAATCATGTGTGCTTACGTTTCCATATGAGTTGGGAAATTGTATTAGATGTAAATATAAACAGAATACAATGATTTGCAAATCATTTTCAACCCATATTCAATTGAATGCACTACAAAGACAAGATATTTGATGTTCTAACTCATAAACTTTAATTTTTTTTTGCAAATAATAATTAACTTAGAATTTCATGGCTGCAACACGTGCCAAAGTAGTTGGGAAAGGGCATGTTCACCACTGTGTTACATGGCCTTTTCTTTTAACAACACTCAGTAAACGTTTGGGAACTGAGGAGACACATTTTTGAAGCTTCTCAGGTGGAATTCTTTCCCATTCTTGCTTGATGTACAGCTTAAGTTGTTCAACAGTCCGGGGGTCTCCGTTGTGCTATTTTAGGCTTCATAATGCGCCACACATTTTCAGTGGGAGACAGGTCTGGACTACAGGCAGGCCAGTCTAGTACCCGCACTCATTTACTATGAAGCCACGTTGATGTAACACGTGGCTTGGCCTTGTCTTGCTGAAATAAGCAGGGGCGTCCATGGTAACGTTGCTTGGATGGCAACATATGTTGCTCCAAAACCTGTATGTACCTTTCAGCATTAATGGTGCCTTCACAGAGTTGTAAGTTACCCATGTCTTGGGCACTAATACACCCCCATACCATCACACATGCTGGCTTTTCAACTTTGCATTTATAACAATCCGGATGGTTCTTTTCCTCTTTGGTCCGGAGGACACGACGTCCACAGTTTCCAAAAACAATTTGAAATGTGGACTCATCAGACCACAGATCACTTTTCCACTTTGTTTCAGTCCATCTTAGATGAGCTCAGGCCCAGCGAAGCCGATGGCGTTTCTGGGTGTTGTTGATCAACGGTTTTCGCCTTGCATAGGAGAGTTTTAACTTGTACTTACAGATGTAGCAACCAACTGTAGTTACTGACAGTGGGTTTCTGAAGTGTTCCTGAGCCCATGTGGTGATATCCTTTACACACTGATGTCGCTTGTTGATGCAGTACAGCCTGAGGGATCGAAGGTCACTTTGATATTCGATATTACATTTTAAAGCATTTATCGGTAGCTGCCTTTGCACCTATCAATGTTTACTTTTGTATGCACATTAAATCAACTAAAAATCCTGACTTTGGAGCAATGTTCACGGACTCTAGTATTCGGTTCTCTATTAGATGCAATGGTTTTCCGTATTGGGACCATGATTTTGGTCCTGACTTGTTTACCGTTCCTCACATGGACGGTACTTTTCCTTGTTGATGTCTCAAGAAGGGTAGAAAAACAAGAACACACACACACACACACACACACACACACACACACACACACATATATTCTTGTATTGCTGGCCTTCTTGAGACTTCAGAAAAAAGGCCTACCTCTTTAGGACCACCCTTTCTAGTTATATAAAGATGTTTATTTACAACCTTAATAATATATACATATATACTATGCAAAAGTATACAACTATACAATTTCACTAGAAAAACTCGGTATTATTATAAAAGTCGTAATTTTACTCAACGCAAGTCAAATTTTTACAACAAAAATTTGACATTTGTGCAATATTATGACAAATGTTGGAATTTTACTCAATAACAGTCGCAATTTTACAAGGAAAAGTTTACAGTTTTGGCAATTTTATGAAAAGAGTCGTAATTTTACTCGACAAAAGTCCCAATTTTATAAGAAAATTTAAACATTTTGGCAACATTATCATAATAATGGGAATTTTACTTGACAACATTATGACAAAAGTCAGAAATGTCACTATTTCACAAGAACAACAAAAAAATTGGCAATGTTGTGATAAGTCAGAATTTTATATGACAAATGTCACCATTTTGCATTAAAAAGTAATAACTTAACGTAAAAAAAAGTCATAGTTTTACGAGAAGATATTGCAATATTACAGAAACAGAAAGAATGTGAGAAATTGTTCCCAATTTTATAAGAAAAAAGTCGACACTAGAGATGTCCGATAATGCCTTATTTGCCGATATCCAATATTCCCATATTGTCCAACTCTTAATTACCGATTCCGATATATACAGTCGTGGAATTAACACATTATTATGCCTAATTTTGTTGTGATGCCCCGCTGGATGCATTAAAAAATGTAACAAGGTTTTCCGAAATAAATCAACTCAAGTTATGGGAAAAAAAATGCCAACATGGCACTGCCATATTTATTATTGAAGTCACAAAGTGCATTATTTTTTTTTTAACATGCCTCAAAACAGCAGCTTGGAATTTGGGACATGCTCTCCCTGAGAGATGAGGTGGGGGCGGTGTTGGGGGGAGTAGGGGGTGTATATTGTAGCGTCCCGGAAGAGTTAGTGCTGCAAGGGTTTCTGGGTATTTGTTCTGTTGTGTTCATGTTGTGTTACGGTGGGGAAGTTCTCCCGAAATGTGTTTGTCATTTTCGTTTGGTGTGGGTTCACAGTGTGGCGCATATTTGTAACAGTGTTAAAGTTGTTTATACGGCTACCCTCAGTGTGACCTGTTATGGCTGTTGACCAAGTATGCATGGCATTCGCTTGTGTGTGTGAAAAGCCGTAGATATTATGTGATTGGGCTGGTACGCAAAGGCAGTGCCTTTAAGGTTTATTGGCGCTCTGCACTTCTCCCTACGTCCGTGTACACAGCGGCGTTTTAAAAAGTCATACATTTTACTTTTTGAAACCGATACCGATAACTTTGAAACTGATACCGATAATTTCCGATATTACATTTTAAAGCATTTATCGGTAGCCCGATATTATCGGACATCTATAATTGCTGCCTTTGCACCTATCAATGTTTACTTTTGTATGCACATTAAATCAACTAAAAATCCTGACTTTGGAGCAATGTTCACGGACTCTAGTATTCGGTTCTCTATTAGATGCAATGGTTTTCCGTATTGGGACCATGATTTCGGTTCTGACTTGTCCACCGCTCCTCATATGGACCGTACTTTTCCTTGTTGATGTCTCAAGAAGTGTTGAAATACAAGAACACACACACACACACACACACACACACACACACATATAGTCTATTAGCAGGGAGCCCGTCAGAGTGTAAAAAATGGCGGCTAGAGAAATGACGAAGGGAGGTTATTTCCTCTTGTGATTGCTCCAGCGTGTGGGCTGGTGTCAAGACTAATTATTAGACATAACCACCCTGCCATGCTCCAACTAAGTACGACACAGCTGCAAACGGTTCTAATAAGAGCATCTTGTTGTAAGACTAGACAGCAAGCTGAGCGCTTCCCCTCCTGACACCATTACCACGAGTGCACTCGTCCCCGGGTGCACACCCTGGCGCCAGGCAGGGTAGTTTGTCACCTCCCGGTACATTTTAGGACGACTCTGGCTGCAAGGAGGATGGGATCTGATTACGTTTAATGCTGTAAATATGTGTGGCTAAGACCACGACAAATCTCCTGTCTGTCACGCTGGAACCTTAAACACACTTTGATGCCAATTTATGGGGTGTTCCACTTTGCCAAGACCAAACGTCTGGGTGATAAATGATGTCTGTTAATGATAACTGATATGTAGTGTAATATATTATTGACACTGTTTCTAGATGTGCATATGTTTTTAAAAGTATATATTCAAAAATAATTACTCTATGTTAGATACCTATCTTTGTTTATAATGCATATTTTCTGCTGGAGCTACACTGCAAAAAGTCAGTGTTCAAAAACAAGAAAAAAATAATAAAAAAATTAGGGGTATTTTATTTGAACTAAGCAAAATTTTCTGCCAATAGAACAAGAAAATTTGGCTTGTTAAGACTTTCCAAAACATGTAAAATTAGCTAACCATAAAGGACTATTGGAAAGAGATACACCAAGCTCTACAGGATATTTTCAAACGTGAAATACCCCTCGAAAGTAAAACTTTGTTTTTTGGACATGTACCTCAGGACTGGCTGAAGAAAGATAAACACTTAATGAATATCCTACTGGTGGCTTGTAAAAAGACCATTACTAGGAAATGGATATCCCAGGAGAGCCCAACTTTGAAGCAATGGATGGAAACAACAATGGACATATATAAAATGGAGAAGATAACTGCCTTTATTAATTATAAATTGGAGAAATTTACTTCATACTGGGAAAATTGGGTCAACTATGTCACGCTCCATAAACCTGACTTTAATTTTTCGAATTAGTGATTGTACTGCCAAAAAGAAAGGGAAAGAAAAAAGATAAAAAGAGAGAAAAAAAAAGACGGGGATTACTCCCTACAAGTGTATATGTAGGTATGTATATATATATGTATTTATATATTTATATATATATGTATGTCTGGGTATATATGTATATATATATATATGTGGGCATCTGTTTATATTTTATGTATTATTATTTATTTCTCTTATTTTTATTTATTTATTTATTTATTTATTTATTTTTATTTATTTTTTTTATTTTTTTTCCCTCTCTCTTTGTTTATTTAATTGATGTATTTGTAGATATTACTTCGTTTTTTTGTTGTTTCTTTCCTTTTTGGGGGGGGGGGGGTGAGTGGTATGGGTGGGATACAAACAAAAATATCCTGACATTTAGGGCAGACAATAGATATATGATTGATGTGAATATGATGTAATGGATAGGAATGTCTGATGCTGGATGTCAATAAAAAAAAAAAGAAAAAAAAAAAAAAAGTAAAATTAGCTAACCTCAATTAACCCCAAAATGCCTTAAAATAAGTATATTCTCACTAATAACAAGTGCACTTTTCTTGGTAGAAAAAAAAATGAGACCTTTTTGCTCAATATGTTGAAAAATATTCTTAAATTAAGTAAATGCTAGTGCCATTATCTTGACATAATGATATGCGCTCGGTATCATATTTTTTTTTAATGCTTGAAGTGAGAAATGATTACTTTAAAAAAGTAGTTTTATACTTCAAACAATCAATCAATCAATCTTTATTTATATAGCCCTAAATCACAAGTGTCTCAAAGGGCTGCACAAGCCACAACGACATCCTCGGTACAAAGCCCACACTACTTGTGAGTGTTGATGACACAGCTTTGCAACAGTTGATATTCTAGTTTCAAGCATGTTGTACTCAATATAGGTCATCAAATCTCAGCAACAAGCTGTAATATCTTACCGAGATCATTTCGGACCAAAACCCTTAAAACAAGTAAAACACTCTAACATAAAATCTGCTTAGTGAGAAGAATTATCTTATCAGACAGAAAATAAGCAAATATCTCCCTTATTTGAGATATTTCATCTTACTTAGATTTCAGTTTTTGCAGTGTACTCTCTATTTTATGCTGCAGCTGTTACATATACTGTAATATTGTAGAATAGAATAGTAGAATAGAATATAAAGGACTTTATTGTCATTATATTTGCATATAACGAGATTAAGGACTCCAACTTAAGGAGTGTCACACCGCGGTTTTTCTGTCTTGTGATGTGCATGTTTTAGTTTGAAAAGTAACTCTCCTCTCGTTTCAGGTCACTTGCCCTTCCTTTTGTGTCATCAGTCTGACGTCATCCCGGTTCCCTGATTGTTTCCACCTGTTCCCTATTACCCTCATGTGTCTTATAAGCCCACTCCTCCCTTTGTTCTGTGCCAGATTGTTTCGTTTATTCGTGCTCTCTAGCTTCCATGCCCATGTCCATGCCTTGTCTTGCCTTGCCTCGTCTTGTGCTTATGTTCCTTGATCCTGAATCCCTTCGTTGCTATTTTGAGTTTTCCTTTCTTCCTCCTCAGCAGAGTGATTTTTTGTTATTTAGTTTATTCAGCCGAAGTGGTGAGTTTCAGTTATTTTTCATTCTTTCCTCAAATTTTTGAGTGACAATCTTTGTTAAAACTTTATTAGATTAGATAGTGTAGAATTTTTCATAGCTGTTGTTTCTTCCTCCTGTTGGAGCGTTTTTTTGTTTATACATTTTATAGCATATACGGCGCCAATTATAGTTCGTCTTTGCTTTTGTGTTTTCCTCCGTTCGGAGTGATTTTTGGTTGTTCCTATTTTTTTTTGGAACCTTTTTTGCCGATTAGTTTTTGGTTAAGATAGATATTGTATCCTTGACTTTGGAGGTGAAAGGAAGCTGTCAAAATAAAAGCCTGTCTAAGTTCCCTACTCTGCATCTGAGTCCTATCCTTTTTACCAAGCCTGACAAGGAGCGGTAGTGGGAACAAATATGGGATAAAAATAAATTACACAAGAGGTAATAAAGATAAAACTAAGAATTTAAATTGTACATGGTAATTGGGATTTGTTATATATTATATATATTATATAAAAATATAATATAATATAATACACCAGTGTGTAGTGTATACTGTATATATAATATGTAAATATTTAATGTATGTTATATTTTATATTGCTACTACGGTACATTTTTAGTCTACCGTATTTTTCGGACAATAAGTCGCAGTTTTTTCCATAGTTTGGCCGGGGGTGCGATTTATACTCAGGAGCGACTTATGTGTGGAATTATTAACACATGACCGTAAAATATCAAATAATATTATTTAGCTCATTCACGTAAGAGACTAGACGTATAAGATTTCATGGGATTTAGCGATTAGGAGTGACAGATTGTTTGGTAAACGTATAGCATGTTCTATATGTTATAGTTATTTGAATGACTCTTACCATAATATGTTACGTTAACATACCAGGCACCTTCTCAGTTGGTTATTTATGCCTCATATAACGTACACTTATTCAGCCTGTTGTTCACTCTTCTTTATTTATTTTAAATTGCCTTTCAAATGTCTATTCTTGGTGTTGGCTTTTATCAAATACATTTCCCCCAAAAATGCGACTTACACTCCAGTGCGACTTATATATGTTTTTTCCTTCTTTATTTAGCATTTTCGGCCTGTGCGACTTATACTCCGGAGCGACTTAAACTCCGAAAAATACGGTAACTTTGTCTTGAATTTGAAAAAAAAAAACATTTAATTTTTCACTAAAGAAAGGTTCGGTGAATGCGCATATGAAACTTGTGGGGTTCAGTACCTCCAACAAGGTTAAGAACCACTGCTTTAAATGAACCACAGCACAGCAATATACTTGTTTGACTCAATGCAAACAACCTTCCCTAGTCATGGTAAAAACAAACAAAAGATCTAACCAACACTAAAACAGACAGACACAAACAGACAAATAACACTAAATAACACTAATTGTGGATATTTAAAAAAAAAAAAAAAAGTCCATGCACCATAAAAAAAAAATCAGAATTTCACCCATCACAAAGCATGATGGGAAAAATGCAAAACACTTATCTCCACACTTATACATGTTTGACGCATTTTAGCTGCTTGAGATTTCTGATTGATTTCAAAACTTTAAGGAGGTCGTCACAGAAGTAAACAAGGTAGGAGTCCAACTTTCAGATACTGTCCAATTATATATTAATTTGATTAATAGAATATAATATGTATGTATGTACCGGTACGTATGTATGTATATATATATATATATATATATATATATATATATATATACGTTCCTGAAATTTTCCGGAAATCCCCTGAGGAGCAGGGAAACCTGCAAAACAGGCTTGTAGCGATGAAATAGCTTCTGTGTTTTTTCCTGACCTAACGTACATTCCGCTCTACCCCGGTATTGAGCACTGTAAAAAATGCGACTTATACTCCAGTGCGACTTATATATGTTTTTTTTAGGGATGTCCGATAATAGCTTTTTGCCGATATCCGATATTCTGATATTGTCCAACTTTTTGATTACCAATACCGATATCAACCGATATATACAATCGTGGAATTAACACATTATTATGCCTAATTTGGACAACCAGGTATGGTGAAGATAAGGTCCTTTTTAAAAAAATTAATTAAATAAAATAAGATAAATTAGTCTGGGGTTCAATCCCGGGCTCGGGATCTTTCTGTGTGGAGTTTGCATGTCCTCCCCGTGACTGCGTGGGTTCCCTCCGGGTACTCCGGCTTCCTCCCACTTCCAAAGACATGCACCTGGGGATAAGTTGATTGGCAACACTAAATTGGCCCTAGTGTGTGAATGTGAGTGTGAATGTTGTCTGTCTATCTGTGTTGGCCCTGCGATGAGGTGGCGACTTGTCCAGGGTGTAACCCGCCTTCCGCCCGATTGTAGCTGAGATAGGCTCCAGCGCCCCCCGCGACCCCAAAGGGAATAAGCGGTAGAAAATGGATGGATGGATGGATGGAAATTAATAAAAAATATTTTCTTGAAAAAAAACGAAAGTAAAACAATATAAAAACAGTTACATTGAAACTAGTAATTAATGAAAATTAGTCAAATTAACTGTTAAAGGTTAGTACTATTAGTGGACCAGCAGCACGCACAATCATGTGTGCTTACGGACTGTATCCCTTGCAGACTGTATTGATATATATTGATATATAATGTAGGAACCAGAATATTAATAACAGAAAGAAACAACCCTTTTGTGTGAATGAGTGTGAATGAGTGTAAATAGGGGAGGGAGTTTTTTTTTTTGGTTGGTGCACTAATTGTAAGTGTATCTTGTGTTTTTTATGTTGATTTATTAAAAAAATAAAAATAAAAAAATAAAAAAATAATTTAAAAAAACGATACCGATAATAAAAAAAAACGATACCGATAATTTCCGATATTACATTTTAACGCATTTATCGGCCGATAATGTCAGCCGATAAATAAGTCACTTCACTTCACAACTTAACTTAACTTTGACAATCAAACTACCATTTTCCAAGTTAAAAAAAAATTCCAGGAATTCCCAGAATTCCCGGTTTTCCAAAGCCCTCTTCCTGGAAAGTTTTCACAGTCCACACTTTTCAACCGTTTTTGACCATTCCACATTCAAAACATTCTTCCTAATTGGGACAACAAAAGTTTTGTTTTTTTTGTAAAAATTTCCAGTTATCCCAAAATTCCAGGAATTCCGAAATACCAATTAAAACTCAAACTGTTAGTACGTCAACAATTTTCAACCGTTTCGAAAAATCCTAAAACTAACCCACGCTACTCTTCACATGTGTCGAACGCAAAATATGTTTTCCCTTTCCCAAAACATTCCCGTTATTCCCGGAATTTCCAGTAATTTTCTCCCCATTGACAATAAATGGGAAATATACAATCGACTGCATATCCCACATTTCTCATCCGATTTGAACCTTTTCAACATCCACACTCTCCACTCATCTTGGAAAATCAAACTACCATTTTCCAAATTCAAAAAAATTGCAAGAATTCCCAGAAAACCCGATTTTCAAAACCCTCTTCCTGGAAAATTTTCACAGTCCACATTTGTCAACCGTTTGTGACCATTCCACCACCTTCAAAACAATCTGCTTAACTTAACTTAACTTTGACAATCAAACTACCATTTTCCAAGTAAAAAAAAAATTCCAGGAATTCCCAGAATTCCCGGTTTTCCAAAGCCCTCTTCCTGGAAAGTTTTCCCAGTACACACTTTTCAACCGTTTTTGACCATTCCACATTCAAAACATTCTTCCTAATTGGGACAACAAAAGTTTTGTTTTTTTTGTAAAAATTTCCAGTTATCCCAAAATTCCAGGAATTTCGAAATACCAATTAAAACTCAAACTGTTAGTACGTCAACATTTTTCAACCGTTTCGAAAAATCCTAAAACCAACCCACGCTACTCTTCACATGTGTCGAACGCAAAATATGTTTTCCCTTTCCCAAAACATTCCCGTTATTCCCGGTATTTCCAGTAATTTTCTCCCCATTGACAATAAATGGGAATATACAATCGACTGCATATCCCACATTTCTCATCCGATTTGAACCTTTCCAACATCCAACTCTCCACTCATCCTGGAAAATCAAACTACCATTTTTCAAATTCAAAAAAATTGCAAGAAATCCCGGAAAACCCGATTTTCAAAACCCTCTTCCTGGAAAGTTTTCACAGTCCACACTTTTCAACCGTTTTTGACCATTCCACATTCAAAACATTCTTCCTATTTGGGACAACAAAAGTTTATTTTTTTTATGGTAAAAATTTCCGGTTATCCCAAAATTCCAGGAATTCCGAAATGCCAGTTAAAATTCTAACTGTTAGTACGTCAACATTTTTCAACCATTTCGAAAAATCCTAACACCAACCCAGGCTACTCTTCACATGTGTCGAACGCAAAATATGTTTCCCCTTTCCCGTTATTCCCGTTATTCCCGGAATTTCCAGTAATTTTCTTCCCTTTGACAATGAATGGGAAATATACAATCGACTGGATGTCCCACATTTCTCATCCGATTTGAACCTTTCCAACATCCACACTCTCCATTCATCCTGGACAATCAAACTACCATTTTCCAAGTTCAAAAGAATTGCAAGAATTCCCGGTTTTCAAAACCCTCTTCCTGGAAAGTTTTCACAGTCCACATTTGTCAACCGTTTGTGACCATTCCACCACCTTCAAAACAATCTGCCTAACTTAACTTAACTTTGACAATCAAACTACCATTTTCCAAGTTAAAAAAAAATTCCAGGAATTCCCAGAATTCCCAGTTTTCCAAAGCCCTCTTCCTGGAAAGTTTTCACAGTCCACACTTTTCAACCGTTTTTGACCATTCCACATTCAAAACATTCTTCCTATTTGGGACAACAAAAGTTTATTTTTTTTATGGTAAAAATTTCCGGTTATCCCAAAATTCCAGGAATTCCGAAATGCCAGTTAAAATTCTAACTGTTAGTACGTCAACATTTTTCAACCGTTTCGAAAAATCCTAACACCTACCCAGGCTACTCTTCACGTGTCGAACGCAAAATATGTTTCCCCTTTCCCAAAATTCCCGTTATTCCGGGAATTTCCAGTAATTTTCTTCCCTTTGACAATGAATGGGAAATATACAATCGACTGGATATCCCACATTTCTCATCCGATTTGAACCTTTCCAACATCCACACTCTCCACTCTTCCTGGACAATCAAACTACTATTTTCCAAGTTCAAAAAAATTGCAAGAATTCCCGGTTTTCAAAACCCTCTTCCTGGAATGTTTTCACAGTCCACATTTTTCAACCGTTTGTGACCATTCCACCTTCAAAACATTCTGCTTGAATTAACTTAACTTTGACAATCAAACTACCATTTTCCAAGTTCAAAAAAATTCCAGGAATTACCGGTTTTCTAATGCCCTCTTCCTGGAAAGTTTTCACAGTCCACATTTTTCAACCGTTTGTGACCATTCCACCACCTTCAAAACATTCTGCTTAACTTAACTTAACATTGACAATCAAACTACCATTTTCCAAGTTTAAAAAAATTCCAGGGATTCCCAGAATTCCCGGTTTTCCAAAGCCCTCTTCCTGGAAAGTTTTCACAGTCTACATTTTTCAACCGTTTTTGACCATTCCACCTTGAAAACATTCTTCTTAATTGGGACAACATAAGTTCGTTTTTTTCGTAAAAATTTCCGGTTTTCCCAAAATTCCAGGCATTACGAAATACCAGTTAAAATTCAAACTGTTAATATGCCAACATTTTTCAACCGTTTTGAAAAATCCTAAAACCAACCCACACTACTCTTCACATGTGTCGAACGCAAAATATGTTTTCCCTTTCCCAAAACATTCCCGTTATTCCCGGAATTTCCAGTAATTTTCTCCCCATTGACAATAAATGGGAAATATACAATCAACTGCATATCCCACATTTCTCATCCGATTTGAACCTTTCCAACATTCACACTCTCCACTCATCCTGGACAATCAAACTACCATTTTCCAAGTTCAAAAAAATTGCAAGAATTCCCGGTTTTCAAAACCCTCTTCCTGGAATGTTTTCACAGTCCACATTTTTCAACCGTTTGTGACCATTCCACCTTCAAAACATTCTGCTTGAATTAACTTAACTTTGACAATCAAACTACCATTTTCCAAGTTTAAAAAAGTTCCAGGAATTCCCAGAATTCCCGGTTTTCCAAAGCCCTCTTCCTGGAAAGTTTTCACAGTCCACACTTTTCAACCGTTTTTGACCATTCCACATTCAAAACATTCTTCCTATTTGGGACAACAAAAGTTTATTTTTTTTGGTAAAAATTTCTGGTTATCCCAAAATTTCAGGAATTCCGAAATACCAGTTAAAATTCTAACTGTTAGTACGTCAACATTTTTCAACCGTTTCGAAAAATCCTAACACCAACCCAGGCTACTCTTCACATGGGTCGAACGCAAAATATGTTTCCCCTTTCCCAAAATTCCCGTTATTCCGGGAATTTCCAGTAATTTTCTTCCCTTTGATAATGAATGGGAAATATACAATCGACTGGATATCCCACATTTCTCATCCGATTTGAACCTTTCCAACATCCACACTCTCCACTCATCCTGGAAAATCAAACTACCATTTTCCAAATTCAAAAAAATTGCAAGAATTCCCGGTTTTCAAAACCCTCTTCCTGGAAAGTTTTCACAGTCCACATTTTTCAACCGTTTGTGACCATTCCACCTTCAAAACATTCTGCTTAACTTAACTTAACTTTGAGAATCAAACTACCATTTTCCAAGTTCAAAAAAATTCCAGGAATTCCCGGTTTTCTAAAGCCCTCTTCCTGGAAAGTTTTCACAGTCCACATATTTCAACAGTTTGTGACTATTCCACCTTCAAAACATTCTGCTTAACTTAACTTAACTTTGACAATCAAACTACCATTTTCCAAGTTTAAAAAAAATCCAGGAATTCCCAGAATTCCCGGTTTTCCAAAGCCCTCTTCCTGGAAAGTTTTCACAGTCCACACTTTTCAACCGTTTTTGACCATTCCACATTCAAAACATTCTTCCTAATTGGGACAACAACAGTTTAGGTTTTTTTTGTAAAAATGTCCGGTTATCCCAAAATTCCAGGAATTCCGAAATACCAGTTAAAATTCAAACTGTTAGTACGTCAACATTTTTCAGCCGTTTTGAAAAATCCTAACACCAACCCACAGTAATGTGTCGAACGCAAAATATGTTTTCCCTTTCCCAAAACATTCCCGTTATTCCCGGAATTTCCAGTAATTTTCTCCCCATTGACAATAAATGTGAAATATACAACATATCCAACATTTCTCATCCGATTTGAACCTTTCCAACATCCACACACTCTGGACATTCAGGCCAGCATGCTTCCCGGTTCTGAAAATTCCCTGATTACCCGGAATTATCGGGAATTTCCACCCATTGAAAATAAACAGGCAATATATAAACCTCTCCATATCCCACATTTCTCAACCGATCCGAACCATTCCACCATCCACACACTCCACTCACCCTGGACATTCAAGCATTTCAGTTCCACTCACGCGTATCGACGTTTCGGCGGCTTGCGCACATGGGACATTCACTATTAAATTATGGGAAGTTCCACTTTGGTAAGACAAAACTCTGAATAATAAATGACGGGAGACATAAAAAAATGAATACAGAGTGTTAGCATTATGATGCTCCTTGTGTCGTTTGTCGATGCAACCTTGCCTGTCAAAAACTCCTAAGTGGTATAATTGCTGCTTTAACCTTCAGGAAGTTGTACATTCTTAACCCCCCTCTCCCCCCACCCCCCACCCCCCAAGATTAAAGCGCTTCTGACAGTTACTTTCTGATCCCACCATCTCTCATTTTTACGAGGCGTGTCACATTTATTTGATTCCCCCGTCTTGCTGCAAGTGAAGTCCTGGAAAGGTAGCTCACAGTGTTTACCTGTGTTTATATTACTCACTAGTTTGTTTATTAGTCATGGGGCATGGACCGCAATAATCTGGATGGATTTAAGGATTTGCCTGGGCTTTTACCTTTTAATGGAAAACTGCTTTTTAGGGAACGTTGCCCATCAGCCGCAATGTGAAACAAGAACAAACGTATCATCCTTTTCTGTCGTGTGAGACGGCGAAGTTTGTTGTGATTTCAGAAATGCAGGCAGCCGAGGAAGCAGTGTGCAGGTAAAAAAAAGTATTTAATGACGGAAAAAACAAAAAGGCGAGGGAAACTGGGAAGTGCTCTGAAAAGATAAGGGAAGATATGCACGGCAAAAACAAAAGAACTACATACAAAGTAAAAAAAAAAAACAGATTGCTGGACAACAGCAAAAACTCACGAGTTGTTGAGTTAAGGGTTGAATTGTCCATCCTTGTTCTATTGTCTGTCACTATTTTTCTAACCATGCTGAACACCCTCTCTGATGATGCATTGCTGTGTGGCACGCACAAAAGTGCTTTCATCAAATGCACTAGATGGCAGTATTGTCCTGTTTAAGAGTGTCACAACATTGCTGTTTACGGCAGACGGACTGCTTTACTGTAGACGTTCTTTATATTGTGGGAAAGCGGACTCAGGTCCGCATGGAGCTGGAGGGGGCGTGGCCTCCAGCTCCGCCTGAATTTCGGGAGATTTTCGGGAGAAAATTTGCCCCGGGAGGTTTTCGGGAGAGGCGCTGAATTTCGGGAGTCTCCCGGAAAATCCGGGAGGGTTGGCAAGTATGCACAAACGGCAGCCATGCGAGTTCCTCACAGTAGGCTCGACGATACTGTGAGAAAACAGTGCTCAGCGGAACAAACAGGAAATATAGCAAAATAAGAGCGCTGACAGGAAGTAAATACAAAAACATGGAAACACACCGAAATGAAGTGACAGATCGTCACAGTACGCCTCCTCTTTTATTTGGACTTTCCCTGATTACATGGCAACAGCTGTTTCTAAGGGGAGAGGGGGTCGTAAACAGCCGGTCACAAAACAGTTCAAAGAAAAGATGCCTGGAGCTTGCGTCAGGTCCTGCTTTGTAGATCTCGGGTCAAGACAAGATCTTCCTGTGTATCACAATAGATCAAAGAAACCGACACCTTCATGTCGCTTCCCATCCTACACAGTGGAGTTTTCGATACCTTTTTACCTCCCGCTGTTTCCGACATCTACAAAGCAAATAGCTACCGGCTGCCACCTACTGATAAGGAAGAGTATTACACGGTTACTCTGCCGAGCTCTAGACAGCACCGACGCTCAACAACAACACATCATTCGCAGACTATAATTACTGGTTTGCAAAAAAATATTTTTAACCCAATTAGGTGAAATTATATAATCTCCCGCAACACACCGAACAATAACTCACGGTACACTAGTGCAGTGTTTTTCAAACCTTTTTGAGCCAAGGCACATTTTTTGCGTTGAAAAAATCCGGAGACACACCACCAGTAGAAATCATTAAAAAATGAAACTCAGTTGACAGTAAAAAGTCGTTGTCGCAATTGTTGGACATGACTTTAAACCATAACCAAGCATGCATCAATATAGCTCTTGTCTCAAAGTAGGTGTACTGTCACCACCTGTCACATCACGCCCTGACTTATTTGGAGTTTTTTTGCTGTTTTCCTGTGTGTAGTGTTTTAGTTCTTGTCTTGCGCTCCTATTTTGGTGTCTTTCTCTCTTTTTTCGGTATTTTCCTGTAGCAGTTTCATGTCTTCCTTTGAGCGATATTTCTCGCATCTACTTTGTTTTAGCAATCAAGAATAGTTCAGTTGTTTTCTTCCTTCTTTGTGGGGACATTGTTGATTGTCATGTCATGTTCGGTTGTACGACGCCGTCTTTGCTCCACAGTAAGTCTTTGCTGTCGTCCAGCATTCTGTTTTTGTTTACTCTGTAGCCAGTTCAGTCTTAATTTCGTTCTGCATAGCCTTCCCTAAGCTTCAATGCCTTTTTTTAGGGGCACTCACCTTTTGTTTATTTTTGGTTTAAGCATTAGATACCTTTTTACTTGCACCCTGCCTCCGGTTGTTTCCGACATCTACAAAAGCAATTAGCTACCGGCTGCCACCTACTGATATGGAAGAGTATTACACGGTTACACTGCCGAGCTCTAGACAGCACCGACACTCAACAACAACACATAATTCGCAGACTATAATTACTGGTTTGCAAAAAATATTTTTAACCCAAATAGGTGAAATTAGATAATCTCCCACAGCACACCAGACTGTATCTCACAGCCTTGACGACTCACTGACCAGTCTAATGGTCGCCGCAATAATCCAGCCCAGTTCTGCGTGCAGGCACCCATCTGTCACTGGCAAAGCGGCGCCCAGGTGGGAGTGAGCGTGTCAGCCTGTCAGGGTCATTACAGCAGAAACCAGGAAGGTGCTTCCTCCTCTCCTCTGCGGCCCCCCCAAAAGTGTTGTCAGGTAGCAGCGGCCTAATGTAGTCACACTAATTAAACTGTGCCTCCGAAATAGAAAGACCAACTGTTTCTATCAGACGACGGCAGTCGTATTCCAACCCCCCGGCGCCATCTGGATCACCTGGATCTGAAGGAAAGTGTCTGCATGTGTGTGGATATTTTTTTTTTCCGAAATTAGAAGGTATAGGAGCTGGCAGGAAACGAGGGAGAAAGACATGAGGGATAGCATTTAGTAAAGCGTATCAACATCCTGGATCCCGGGGTGGCAATCACATCTGTTACTATCGTTTCCACCTTATGAATTGGAATTAAAAGACATTAAAAGTTCTCTGCACCGTACGTGTGCCAATAAACAAGACAACGGTTGGCTCATGGTGAACATCAGGAGTATTTTCTTTTGCCTATTGTTCACAATCATTATTATATATGCATTCTAAACGTAAATAAAAGCCAAGGGGAGGTCCTCTACAAACCCCGTTTCCATATGAGTTGGGAAATTGTGTTAGATGTAAATACAAACGGAATACAATGATTTGCAAATCATTTTCAACCCATATTCAGTTGAATATGCTACAAAGACAACATATTTGATGGTTGTTTTTTTTGCAAATAATCATTAACTTTAGAATTTGATGGCAGCAACACGTGACAAAGAAGTTGGGAAAGGTGGCAATAAATACTGATAAAGTTGAGGAATGCTCATCAAACACTTATTTGGAACATCCCACAGGTGAACAGGCAAATTGGGAACAGGTGGGTGCCATGATTGGGTATAAAAGTAGATTCCATGAAATGCTCAGTCATTCACAAACAAGGATGGGGCGAGGGTCACCACTTTGTCAACAAATGCGTGAGCAATTTGTTGAACAGTTTAAGAAAAACCTTTCTCAAGCAGCTATTGCAAGGAATTTAGGGATTTCACCATCTACGGTCCGTAATATCATCAAAGGGTTCAGAGAATCTGGAGAAATCACTGCACGTAAGCAGCTAAGCCCGTGACCTTCGATCCCTCAGGCTGTACTGCATCAACAAGCAACATCAGTGTGTAAAGGATATCACCACATGGGCTCAGGAACACTTCAGAAACCCACTGTCAGTAACTACAGTTGGTCGCTACATCTGTAAGTGCAAGTTAAAACTCTCCTATGCAAGGCGAAACCCGTTTATCAACAACACCCAGAGACGCCGTCGGCTTCGCTGGGCCTGAGCTCATTTAAGATGTACTGATACAAAGTGGTAAAGTGTTCTGTGGTCTGACGAGGCCACATTTCAAATTGTTTTTGGAAACTGTGGACGTCGTGTCCTCCGGACCAAAGAGGAAAAGAACCATCCGGATTGTTATAGGCGCAAAGTTGAAAAGCCAGCATCTGTGATGGTATGGGGGTGTATTAGTGCCCAAGACATGGGTAACTTACACATCTGTGAAGGCGCCATTAATGCTGAAAGGTACATACAGGTTTTGGAGCAACATATGTTGCCATCCAAGCAACGTTACCATGGACGCCCCTGCTTATTTCAGCAAGACAATGCCAAGCCACGTGTTACAACAGTGTGGCTTCATAGTAAAAGAGTGCGGGTACTAGACTGGCCTGCCTGTAGTCCAGACCTGTCTCCCATTGAAAATATGTGGCGCATTATGAAGCCTAAAATAGCACAACGGAGACCCCCGGACTGTTGAACAACTTAAGCTGTACATCAAGCAAGAACGGGAAATAATTCCACCTGAGAAGCTTAAAAAATGTGTCTCCTCAGTTCCCAAACGTTTACCGAGTATTGTTAAAAAAAAAAATGATGTAACACAGTGGTGAACATGCCCTTTCCCAACTACTTTGTCACGTGTTGCAGCCATGAAATTCTAAGTTAATTATTATTTGCATAAAAAAAATAAAGTTTATAAGTTTGAACATCAAATATCTTGTCTTTGTAGTGCATTCAGTTGAATATGGGTTGAAAAGGATTTGCAAATCATTGTATTCCGTTTATATTTACATCCAACACAATTTCCCAACTCATATGGAAACGGGGTTTGTATTTCGCCCATAAAATCCAATAAATAACCGTTCAAAAACCGCCAACAATATTCCATTAATATTTCGTGACTTCAATATTAACCAAGTATGAGTGATATTGTTATTATAAACGCTAACGCAGAAAAACTATTTATAGCGGCGCCGTGATCACTTCCGAGTGTACCTCATGGAGTGGTCTGCTGATTCCTCGCTTCCCTGCTCCCTGGATGTTTATTCTAGATCAGGCCTGGGCAATTATTTTGACCCGGGGGGGGGGGGGGGGGGGGGGGGGGCATATTTAGAGCACAAAAATGGGTCTGGGGGCCGGTATATCTGATTTTTAGGAACATTAATACAAAACCTCACAATAATGTCTGATTGAAAGCTAAAAACGTTATGACAGACCGCCTTAAAAAACGGAATGGAATTTTACAATTTTTGTTACTGAATGAGACACCCAGAATGTACATGAAAACTATTTTAATTGTGAATATAATAACAGATATTATATTCACAATTAAAATATTGAATCCATTATTTATTGTGGTTTACTAAGTATGCAATGTTGATATTTAATAAAATATACAATACATATATATATATATACAATATATATATATATATTATATTATTATATTATATATTATTATATTATATATATATATATATATACAATACATGTGTTATCCTTATATATATATAGATATAAAAAATAAAAATATTTTTTTTATTAGCAATTAACATTTCCGAAATTTGTCCTCATTCAAATGGGATGTTTTTATTAATTTTTTTTAAAACCATGGTCAAAGATTTAAATGTTTTGCAATAAAAATCATTATTTTGACTTGACAATCCCCCCTTCCTCCTGCTAGGATATCCTGTTGACTTGCCCACATCATCGCAGCTGACCCACCAGCTCTTCCCTGCCAATTTGCATAAATCACAGTCTCCGTCTGACAGTTACTAGGCAGCGGTTCTCCGGAGGAGCCCGGAGACCAGCGCAGAAAACAAGGCCGCCAGCACGGAAAGAAGGAAGGCGAGCGTGCCAGCGTGACAAATGTGAGCGTCTCTCTACTCTGTCACCACTTGTAATATCAATGTCAACGTTTGGCTATGTGCCTTTGGTACGTGAAATAGAGGAGCATGCTAACGCTTAGCATGTTAGCATTTTATCAGATTTTACAAGTTTACAACCAAAAGTAAAGCGTATTGTTATTTGACGCTATATTGCTAACATGTTACATGTTGGCATACTTATACTTAACATCCTAACTGTTAAGATTTTAGCCAATTTTGTAGCTACTGTATAAAACTAAATATCGTAGATATTGTGACTTGTCGTTATCTTGCTAGCATGCTAAGTGTCAGCATTTTAGCCAATTTTGTAGGTATAAAACTAAAAGTAAAGCGTATTGTTATTTGGCGCTATATTGCTAACATGTTACATGTTGGCATACTTATACTTAACATCCTAGCTGTTAAGATTTTAGCCAATTTTGTAGCTACTGTATACAACTAAATATCGTAGATATTGTGACTTGTCGTTATCTTGCTAGCATGCTAAGTGTCAGCATTTTAGCCAATTTTGTAGGTATAAAACTAAAAGTAAAGCGTATTGTTATTTGACGCTATATTGCTAACATGTTACATGTTGGCATACTTATACTTAACATCCTAGCTGTTTAGATTTTAGCCAATTTTGTAGCTACTGTATACAACTAAATATCGTAGATATTGTGGCTTGTCGTTATCTTGCTAGCATGCCAAGTGTCAGCATTTTAGCCAATTTTGTAGGTATAAAACTAAAAGTAAAGCGTATTGTTATTTGACGCTATATTGCTAACATGTTACATGTTGGCATACTTATACTTAACATCCTAGCTGTTTAGATTTTAGCCAATTTTGTAGCTACTGTATACAACTAAATATTGTAGATATTGTGACTTGTCGTTATCTTGCTAGCATGCTAAGTGTCAGCATTTTAGCCAATTTTGTAGGTATAAAACTAAAAGTAAAGCGTATTGTTATTCGACGCTATATTGCTAACATGTTACATGTTGGCATACTTATACGTAACATCCTAGCTGTTTAGATTTTAGCCAATTTTGTAGCTACTGTATACAAGTAAATATTGTAGATATTGTGACTTGTCGTTATCTTGCTAGCATGCTAAGTGTCAGCATTTTAGCCAATTTTGTAGGTATAAAACTAAAAAGAAAGCGTATTGTTATTTGACGCTATATTGCTAACATGTTACATGTTGGCATACTTATACTTAACATCCTAACTGTTAAGATTTTAGCCAATTTTGTAGCTACTGTATAAAACTAATTATCGTAGATATTGTGATTTGTCGTTATCTTGCTAGCATGCTAAGTGTCAGCATTTTAGCCAATTTTTTAGGTATAAAACTAAAAGTAAAGCGTATTGTTATTTGACGCTATATTGCTAACATGTTACACGTTGGCATACTTATACTTAACATCCTAAATGTTAAGATTTTAGCCAATTTTGTAGCTACTGTATAAAACTAAATATCGTAGATATTGTGACTTGTCGTTATCTTGCTAGCATGCTAAGTGTCAGCATTTTAGCCAATTCTGTAGGTATAAAACTAAAAATAAAGCGTATTGTTATTTGACGCTATATTGCTAACATGTTACATGTTGGCATACTTATACTTAACATCCTAGCTGTTTAGATTTTAGCCAATTTTGTAGCTACTGTATAAAACTAAATATCGTAGATATTGTGACTTGTCGTTATCTTGCTAGCATGCTAAGTGTCAGCATTTTAGCCAATTTTGTAGGTATAAAACTAAAAAGAAAGCGTATTGTTATTTGACGCTATATTGCTAACATGTTACATGTTGGCATACTTATACTTAACATCCTAACTGTTAAGATTTTAGCCAATTTTGTAGCTACTGTATAAAACTAATTATCGTAGATATTGTGATTTGTCGTTATCTTGCTAGCATGCTAAGTGTCAGCATTTTAGCCAATTTTTTAGGTATAAAACTAAAAGTAAAGCGTATTGTTATTTGACGCTATATTGCTAACATGTTACACGTTGGCATACTTATACTTAACATCCTAAATGTTAAGATTTTAGCCAATTTTGTAGCTACTGTATAAAACTAAATATCGTAGATATTGTGACTTGTCGTTATCTTGCTAGCATGCTAAGTGTCAGCATTTTAGCCAATTCTGTAGGTATAAAACTAAAAATAAAGCGTATTGTTATTTGACGCTATATTGCTAACATGTTACATGTTGGCATACTTATACTTAACATCCTAGCTGTTTAGATTTTAGCCAATTTTGTAGCTACTGTATAAAACTAAATATCGTAGATATTGTGACTTGACGTTATTTTGCTAGCATGATAAGTGTCAGCATTTTAGCCAATTTTGTAGGTATAAAACTAAAAGTAAAGCGTATTGTTATTTGACGCTATATTGCTAACATGCTACATGTTGGCATACTTATATTTAACATCCTAACTGTTAAGATTTTAGTAAATTTTGTAGCTACTGTATAAAACTAAATATCGTAGATATTGTGACTTGTCGTTATGTTGCTAGCATGCTAAGTGTCAGCATTTTAGCCAATTTTGTAGGTATAAAACTAAAAGTAAAGCGTATTGTTATTTGACGCTATATTGCTAACATGTTACATGTTGGCATACTTATACTTAACATCCTAGCTGTTTAGATTTTAGCCAATTTTGTAGCTACTGTATACAACTAAATATCGTAGATATTGTGGCTTGTCGTTATCTTGCTAGCATGCCAAGTGTCAGCATTTTAGCCAATTTTGTAGGTATAAAACTAAAACTAAAGCGTATTGTTATTTGACGCTATATTGCTAACATGTTACATGTTGGCATACTTATACTTAACATCCTAGCTGTTTAGATTTTAGCCAATTTTGTAGCTACTGTATAAAACTAAATATCGTAGATATTGTGACTTGTCGTTATCTTGCTAGCATGCTAAGTGTCAGCATTTTTAGCCAATTTTGTAGGTATAAAACTAAAAGTAAAGCGTATTGTTATTTGACGCTATATTGCTAACATGTTACATGTTGGCATACTTATACTTAACATCCTAGCTGTTTAGATTTTAGCCAGTTTTGTAGCTACTGTATACAACTAAATATTGTAGATATTGTGACTTGTCGTTATCTTGCTAGCATGCTAAGTGTCAGCATTTTAGCCAATTTTGTAGGTATAAAACTAAAAGTAAAGCGTATTGTTATTTGACGCTATATTGCTAACATGTTACATGTTGGCATACTTATACGTAACATCCTAACTGTTAAGATTTTAGCCAATTTTGTAGCTACTGTATAAAACTAATTATCGTAGATATTGTGATTTGTCGTTATCTTGCTAGCATGCTAAGTGTCAGCATTTTAGCCAATTTTTTAGGTATAAAACTAAAAGTAAAGCGTATTGTTATTTGACGCTATATTGCTAACATGTTACACGTTGGCATACTTATACTTAACATCCTAGCTGGTAAGATTTTAGCCAATTTTGTAGCTACTGTATAAAACTAAATATCGTAGATATTGTGACTTGTCGTTATCTTGCTAGCATGCTAAGTGTCAGCATTTTAGCCAATTTTGTAGGTATAGAATAAAAAGTCATGACTATTGTTACTTGGTGCTATCTTGATAGCATGCTAAGTGTATTGGTTGGCTAAAATCTAGGATGTTAAGTATAAGTATGCCAACATGTAACATGTTAGCAATATAGCGTCAAATAACAATGTGCTTTACTTTTAGTTTTATACCTAAGTATACATGCTACCGTAAGTATAGCCTGTTAGTATTTTAGCCAATTTCGTGTGTATAAAACTAAAAATCATGTACTCAGCACTGTCTTGCGATCATGCTAAGTGTTAGTGCCTCTTCGCATTTCAACCAATTTTGTAGGTATACAATAAAAGCCATGAATATTGTTACTTGATAGCATGCTAAGTGTTAGCATGCTATCCTACATTTTATTGGTATAAAAAAAAAAAGAATGGGACATGGTTACTTGGCGTCATCTTGCGATCATGCTAACCGTTGGCATGCTACCATAAGTATAGCCTGTTAGCATTTTATCCAATTTTGTAGTCATGAATGTTTTTACTTGGTGCTATCTTACTTGCATGCTAAGCGTTAGCATTTTGGCCAATTCCGCAGGCATAAAACAAAAAAAATCTTAGATATTGTTACTTGCTGCCAACGTTCCATCTAAGGTGCGCGCCTGCGCAATTGCGCACTGCTCACGCGTCCTCTGCGCACAGCAAATTAATGCCGCGCAGAAAATCAAAAATCCCATCTAAACGAAATAAAAACATTACAATTTATTCTGTATGATTTTGCAATGCAACTCTATGAGTGACATGTGACAACAAGAGTGGCCCCAATGAATAAAACCATCTTTGTCAACACAGTTCAATTATCGTCTGTCGAGACACTTTACGGACAGGAATTCCATCAATCACTTTATTGAGCAAAACTGTTTGTAACCACACCAAAAACATGAGTAAAAAAACTTTTATCTATAAAAACTGGTCATTTTCTGCCATACAAACCAGGCTTAAACCAACTTTGTCATCTGTCATATCAACAGAAGCCGCCCGCTCTGTCTCACCTGCACCAACACACGCACTCATGGCACTTAGCCAGTGCTGCGTTTAGGGCCACACAAAAAATCGGACAACCCCAACACCACACATTGTGTAAATGCCAGGTTGTAACACTCTGTCTCCCCAATCAGATGTGTGCTTATTTTACTGCCATTTATTAAGAATGTTAATCTATTCATGAAATATTGTCACTAGATTTCATAAATGCTAATAAAAAGATGTATTTTACAGACAGAAAGTTACAGGAACTAAATGTAATCTCTGAAAGGGGTAACATTTATTTTAAAGGCAGGACCCGCAGCCAGACATACAATACTAGCACATAGGTCATGAAAAACATGTTTTTTTGTTATTTTCATTGTAAGAGGGCCAAATTATTTTAATAAAACATTTAAATCTTCTATTTCTGGGGCTGAGGTTGCTGAGGTAGTTAAAAAGCTCCTCGGTGGCAAGGACCCGGGGGTGGATGAGAACCGCCCGGAGTTCCTTAAGGCTCTGGATGCTGTGGGGCTGTCTTGGTTGACAAGACTCTGCAGCATCGCGTGGACATCGGGGGCGGTACCTCTGGATTGGCAGACCGGGGTGGTGGTTCCTCTCTTTAAGAAGGGGAACCAGAGGGTGTGTTCTAACTATCGTGGGATCACACTCCTCAGCCTTCCCGGTAAGGTCTATTCAGGTGTACTGGAGAGGAGGCTACGCCGGATAGTCGAACCTCGGATTCAGGAGGAACAGTGTGGTTTTCGTCCTGGTCGTGGAACTGTGGACCAGCTCTATACTCTCGGCAGGGTCCTTGAGGGTGCATGGCAGTTTGCCCAACCAGTCTACATGTGCTTTGTGGACTTGGAGAAGGCATTCGACCGTGTCCCTCGGGAAGTCCTGTGGGGAGTGCTCAGAGAGAATGGGGTATCGGACTGTCTGATTTTGGCGGTCCGCTCCCTGTATGATCAGTGTCAAAGCTTGGTCCGCATTGCCGGCAGTAAGTCGGACACGTTTCCAGTGAGGGTTGGACTCCGCCAAGGCTACCCTTTGTCACCGATTCTGTTCATAACTTTTATAGACAGAATTTCTAGGCGCAGTCAAGGCGTTGAGGGGATCCGGTTTGGTGGCTGCAGGATTAGGTCTCTACTTTTTGCAGATGATGTGGTCCTGATGGCTTCATCTGGCCAAGATCTTCAGCTCTCACTGGATCGGTTCGCAGCCGAGTGTGAAGCGACTGGGATGAGAATCAGCACCTCCAAGTCTGAGTCCATGGTTCTCGCCCGGAAAAGGGTGGAGTGCCATCTCCGGGTTGGGGGAGGAGACCCTGCCCCAAGTGGAGGAGTTCAAGTACCTCGGAGTCTTGTTCACGAGTGAGGGAAGAGTGAATCGTGAGATCGACAGGCGGATCGGTGCGGCATCTTCAGTAATGCGGACGCTGTATCGATCCGTTGTGGTGAAGAAGGAGCTGAGCCGGAAGGCAAAGCTCTCAATTTACCGGTCGATCTACGTTCCCATCCTCACCTATGGTCATGAGCTTTGGGTTATGACCGAAAGGACAAGATCACGGGTACAAGCGGCCGAAATGAGTTTCCTCCGCCGGGTGGCAGGGCTCTCCCTTAGAGATAGGGTGAGAAGCTCTGTCATCCGCGGGGAGCTCAAAGTAAAGCCGCTGCTCCTCCACATCGATAGGAGCCAGATGAGGTGGTTCGGGCATCTGGTCAGGATGCCACCCGATCGCCTCCCTCGGGAGGTGTTTAGGGCACGTCCGACCGGTAGGAGGCCCCGGGGAAGACCCAGGACACGTTGGGAAGACTATGTCTCCCGGCTGGCCTGGGAACGCCTCGGGATCCGCCGGGAAGAGCTGGACGAAGTGGCTGGGGAGAGGGAAGTCTGGGCGTCCCTGCTTAGGCTGCTGCCCCCGCGACCCGACCTTGGATAAGCGGAAGAAGATGGATGGATGGATGGATGGATGGCATTTAAATTGTTATTTAGTCAGGTTTGGGACAGGTGTGCTGCTGGTGTAGCCACAGTGTGCACGTCTGATGTTGCTCACATGGGCTCCACTGAATGCTCAGGGAGTTTTAGCGTTTGCTCACAAACATGAAAAATTAGAGGGAACATTGCTTGCCGCTACTTTGTTAGCATATTAAAAGTTAACATTTTAGCCAATTTCGTAGGTATGCAATTGAAAGCCATGGTAAGTGTTACTCTGCGCTATCGTGCTAGCATGTTAGCATGCATTCTCGCCAGTTGTCAGCTTTCAAACGATGGAAAAAATACTCTATTTCCCAAAAGTACTCAAAATGGAGAAACATCCATCCACCCATCCATTTTGTACCGCTTTGTGTTTCATTTTGGTGTTTGTAGTTTTAGTGTTTAGACCAGGGGTTGGCAACCCAAAATGTTGAAAGAGCCTTATTGGACCAAAAATACAAAAAAAAATCTGTCTGGAGCCGCAAAAAATTAAAAGCCATATTACATACAGATAGTGTGTCATGAGATATAAATTGAATTAAGAGGACTTAAAGGAAACTAAATGACCTCAAATATAGCTACAAATGAGGCATAATGATGCAATATGTACATATAGCTAGCCTAAATAGCATGTTAGCATCGATTAGCTTGCAGTCATGCAGTGACCAAATATGTCTGATTAGCACTCCACACAAGTCAATAACATCAACAAAACTCACCTTTCATGCACAATGTTAAAAGTTTGGTGGACAAAATGAGACAGAAAAAGAAGTGGCATAAAACACGTCCTAGAAAGTCGGAGAAAGTTATACATGTAAACAAACTACGGTGAGTTCAAGGACCGCCAAAATTAGTAGGACAAAACGGCGCTCGCCAAATACTCGAATCAGTGAAGCATGTTTAATATAAACAGTGTGCTTTATAACAATTAGGGAGGTTTGTGTCATGTTTGTCCTCTTACAGAAACCATATTAAAACAAAAAATAGATTTTTTTTCCCCTCATCTTTTTCCATTTTTCATAAATTTTTTAAAAAGCTCCAGAGAGCCACTAGGGCGGCGCTAAAGAGCCGCATGCGGCTCTAGAGCCGCGGGTTGCCGACCCCTGGTTTAGACCTATCAGGAATTTCTCTGAACTTAATTCCACTTCCTGTAATTAAAATTCCAGTTCAGCATCCTTCAATACAAATTCATATTTTTGCACAAGCCTGAATAACATTGAATAGGTCATAGCCTGCATGGTAGCCTCTTACAGCCTGGTTAAAACAACAAACCTAACGAGCACAGCAGGCGACTGTATATTATCCGCACAATTCAAAATGTACATGCATGCATATCAGCTCGCCATTTTCCCAACCTCGCTTTCTTTCCCGCGTTTTTTTTTTTTTTTTTTCGTCACAGAAGGTGCCTGAGGTCTTGTGTCACGCTGTGATAATAAAATGTACCCATCACTGACACTGCAGCTGTTTGCACATCCCCCCGTGGACCACCATTCTGCTGCAACACCCAGCCCCTGGGTTACATAATGTGCATGAGGGAAGCATGTGGAAGGAAAAAGGAGAAGGTATGCACGGTGCTCGGAGAACATGATATTTTGATATCATTGCTCGGATTTTGTGACTATAGATATTGATGAAATAGGAGCATAATGTACATCTTCATGTACAGAACATGAGTCGTTACCTCGGAAAATTCAGGTGTAAACATTTAGTTTGAATCTCGATTTTGATGTTTCCCAGCAAGCACGAGACATTGAAAGAACGATGAGAACTTTTTGAATTAGGTCCTGACGTTGAGCAACTCGAATACAACGTTGAAACAACATGCTTTCTGACGACGATTACTCAATGTTGGGTTCTGACGTTGACTTGACCATTGAATTTTGGTCGTTTTCCAACCAACATTTTAAACACTAATACAACGTTGAAACAACATACTTTTTGACGACGTTTATTCAATGTCAGTATGTAACATTGATTTGACCATTGATTTTTTGGTCATTTTTCAACCAATATTCTACAACACAAATACAACGTTGAAACAACATGCTTTTTGACTACGTTTATTCAATTGTCAGGTTGTGACATTAATTTGACCATTGATTTTTTGGTCATTTTTCAACCAATATTTTCCAACACAAAGACAACGTTGAAACAACATACTTTTTAACAACGTTTATTCAATGTCAGGGTCTGGCATTGATTTGACCATTGAATTGTGATCATTTTCCAACCAATATTTTTCAACACAAACACAACGTTGAAACAACATGCTTTTTCACATTGTTTATTCAATGTCAGGGTCTGACATTGATTTGACCATTGAAATTTGGTCATTTTCCAACCAATATTCTAGAACACAAATACAACGTTGAAACAACATGCTTTTTGACGACGTTTATTTGACCATTGAATTTTGGTCATTTTACAACCAATATTCTGCAACACAAAGACAACGTTGAAACAACATGCTTTTTGACAACGTTTATTCAATGTCAAGTTGTGACGTTGATTTGACCATTTTCCAACCAATATTCTAGAACACAAATACAACGTTGAAACAACATGCTTTTTGATGACGTTTATTCAATGTCAGATTGTGACATTGATTTGACCTTTGAAATTTAGTCATTTTCCAACAAATAATTTACAACACAAATACAACATGCTTTTTGACGACGTTTACTCAATGTCAGGTTGTGACGTTAATTTGACCATTGATTTTTTTGGTCATTTTTCAACAAATATTCTACAACAAAAAGACAACGTTGAAACAACATACTTTTTGACAACGTTTATTCAATGTCAAATTGTGACGTTGATTTGACCATTGAATTTTGATCATTTTTCAACCAATATTCTACAACACAAATACAATGTTCAAACAACATACTTTTTGACTACGTTTATTCAATGTTAGGTTCTGACGTTGATTTGACCATTGAATTTTGATCATTTTTCAACCAATATTCTACAACACAAAGACAACATTGAAACAACATGCTTTGTGATGACATTTATTCAATGTCAGCTTGTGACATTGATTTGACCTTTGAAATTTTGTCATTTTCCAACAAATAATTTACAACAAAAATACAACGTTCAAGTAACATACTTTTTGACTACGTTTATTCAATGTCAGGTTCTGACGTTGATTTGACCGTTGAATTTTGGTCATTTCCCAACCAAATATTCTACAACACAAACTAACGTTGAAACAACATGCTTTTTAACGAGTTTTATTCAACGTCAGGTTCTGACGTTGATTTGACCGTTTAAGTTTGGTCATTTCCCAACCAAACATTCTACAACACAAATACAACGTTGAAATAACATGCTTTTTGATGAGTTTTATTCAACGTCAGAACTTGACGTTGATTTGACCACTGAATTTTTATCATTTTCCAACCAATATTCTACAACACAAAGACAACGTTGAAACAACATGCTTTTTGACGATGTTTATTCAATGTCAGTTTCTGACGTTGATTTGACCATTGAATTTTGGTCATTTCTCAACCAACAACATGGATCTAACGTTGTCTCAATGCACAAATACAACTATTTTGCAACATGTATGTATAATCAACGTTGTCTCAATGAACAAATACAAGGTATAATAGGTATAATCAACGTTGTATCAACGTCTTGTTCCTGCTGGGTTCGGCCCTGCTTGTTTTTTGGGGTTGTTTTTTTTTGCAGGCCGCATGCATCAGTAGTTTTGTGAGAAAAAAAACAGTCTGTGGGACAATATTAGAAAGGATGCTTGCGGGCGGTTCTTTGAAGCTGAACGCCAGAGCTGTAGTTCGCGTGCTCCTCTCACAAACTCCGCGATGATGCTGATGACGCCGGTCTGCAGCCAAGCTGGAGGGGGAGGCAAAAGAGCTCTTTTGCACGCCTCCGTCTCGAGCCAGAAGTGAAGTGGAATCTTAAAATTGCGGTCATAGGATTCGACGGCGGCCAGGAAGAATCCAACAGTGCAACGGGGCGAGGAGCGTTTGGCATGCAGCAAGTCAAGTAGCTCATAATGCACTCAAATCTCAATAATACAACTTGAGTCACAGGCGAGCTGGTGCTGTCACCCCGTGGGGAGTTCAGTTAGACCAGTGGAATTAAAAAGTGACCAGTTATGCAACCTGAACAACAAGAAAACTGCCTGTTGTTTATTTGCAATACCACTGTTTATTAGCAAAGCGATTACATGACGAATACTTTGACCATATCATTTCTAGATAACGCAACAGGTAACCATTTCTTCCAATTGTAATATGGAGGGATATTCAACTCCATTGTTTTGAGGGCCACATTTCCAGACAGCAAACTTATTCCTTCACTATTACCTAGGGATGTCCGATAATATCAGACTGCCGATGTTATCGGCCGATAAATGCTTTAAAATGTAATATCGGTAATTATCGGCATCGGTTTCAAAATTATCGGTATCGGTTTCAGAATTATCGGTATCGGTTTCAAAAACTACAATTTATGATTTTTTGAAACGCCGCTGTGTACACGGACGTAGGGAGAAGTACAGAGCGCCAATAAACCTTAAAGGCACTGCCTTTGCGTGCCAACCCAGTCACATAATATCTGCGGCTTTTGACACACTCACAAGTGAATGCAAGGCATACTTGATCAACAGCCATACAGGTCACACTGAGGGTGGCCGTATAAACAACTTTAACACTGTTACAAATATGCGCCACACTGTGAACCCACACCAAACAAGAATGACATACACATTTCGGGAGAACATCCGCAACATAAACACAACAGAACAAATACCCAGAACCCCTTGCAGCACTAACTCTTCCTGGACGCTACAATATAAACCCCCCCCGCCCCCCCGCCCGCCTCAACCGCGCCCACCTCAACCTCCTCATGCTCTCTCAGGGAGAGCATGTCCCAAATTCCAAGCTGCTGTTTTGAGGCATGTTAAAAAAAATAATGCACTTTGTGACTTCTATAATAAATATGGCAGTGCCATGTTGGCATTTTTTTCCATAACTTGAGTTGATTTATTTTTGGAAAACCTTGTTAAATTGTTTAATGCATCCAGCGGGGCATCACAACAAAATTAGGCATAATAATGTGTTAATTCCACGACTGTATATATCGATATCGGTTGATATCGGTATCGGTAATTAAGAGTTGGACAATATCGGGATATCGGATATCGGCAAAAAAGCCATTATCGGACATCTCTACTATTACCGTGTTTTCTGGACCATAAGGCGCACCGGATTATAAGGCGCACTGCCGATGAGCGGGTCTATTCAGGTGTGGGATGGGTCAAATGCAGAGGATAATTTCACCGCACCTAGTGTGTGTGTGACAATCACTGGCACTTTAACTTTTACTTTATATTCATACAAAAGGCGCACCGGATTATAAGGCGCATTAAATGGGTCATATTATGATTTTTTTCTAAATGTAAAACACTTGCTTGTGGTCTACATCACATGTGGTTCTTTGGTCAAAATGTTGCATAGATTATGTTTTACTTTCTGACAGTTGCTTCAGGATGCTCCGTTTTGTGGGCGGTCGTATTTACGTGGCTCACCTTCGAGTGCCGAAAGAAGAAGTAAGTAAGTAACTCTATATGTATATATGCATATATGGATATGCATATATATATATATATATATATATATATATATATATATATATATATATATATATATATATATATATATATATATATATATATATATATATATATATATATATATATATATATATATATATATATATGTGTATATATATATATATATATATATATATATATATATATATATGTATATATATATATATATATATATATGTATGTGTGGGGAAGAAAATCACAAGACTATTTCATCTCTACAGGCTTGTTTCATGAGGGGGGTACCCTCAATCGTTTGAGGGTACCCCCCTCATGAAACAAGCCTGTAGAGATGAAATAGTCTTGTGATTTTCTTCCCCACACATACATATATTGCGCTCTACTACGGTATCGAGCACTATTTTTTGGATAACCTTATTAAGACATATATATATATATATATATATATATATATATATATATATATATATATATATATATATATATATATATATATATATATATATGTATATATATATATATATATATATATATATATATATATATATATATATATATATATATATATATATATATATATATATATATATAGTCAGGGTTTCTGCGGTGTATCTGTTATACAGTGCTCAATACCGGGGTAGAGCGGAATGTACGTTAGGTCAGGAAAAAACACAGAAGCTATTTCATCGCTACAAGCCTGTTTTGCAGGTTTCCCTGCTCCTCAGGGGATTTCCGGAAAATTTCAGGAACGTATATATATATATATATATATATATATATATATATATATATATATGTACATACATACATACATATTATATTCTATTAATCAAATTAATATTTAATTGGATAGTATCTGAAAGTTGGACTCCTACCTTGTTTACTTCTGTGACGACCTCCTTAAAGTTTTGTAATCAATCAGAAATCTCAAGCAGCTAAAATGCGCCGAACATGTATAAGTGTGGAGATAAGTGTTTTGCATTTTTCCCATCATGCTTTGTGATGGGTGAAATTCTGATTTTTTTTTTATGGTGCATGGACTTTTTTTTTTTTATAATATCCACAATTAGTGTTATTTAGTGTTATGTGTGATCATGTCTGATTTTGTGTTGGTTAGATTTTTTGTTTGTTTTTACCATGACTAGGGAAGGTTGTTTGCATTGAGTCAAACAAGTACATTGCTGTGCTGTGGTTCATTTAAAGCAGTGGTTCTTAACCTTGTCGAAGGTACTGAACCCCACCAGTTTCATATGCGCATCCACCGAACCCTTCTTTAGTGAAAAATTTAAAAAAATAAATTCAAATTCAAGACAAAGTTACCGTATTTTTCGGACTATAAGTCGCTCCGGAGTATAAGCCGCACCGGCCGAAAATGCAAAATAAAGAAGGAAAAAAACATAAGTCGCACTGGAGTATAAGTCGCATTTTTGGGGGAAATGTATTTGATAAAAGCCAACACCAAGAATAGACATTTGAAAGGCAATTTAAAATAAATAAAGAATAGTGAACAACAGGCTGAATAAGTGTACGTTATATGAGGCATAAATAACCAACTGAGAACGTGCCTGGTATGTTAACGTAACATATTATGGTAAGAGTCATTCAAATAACTATAACATATAGAACATGCTATACGTTTACCAAACAATCTGTCACTCCTAATCGCTAAATCCCATGAAATCTTATACGTCTAGTCTCTTACGTGAATGAGCTAAATAATATTATTTGATATTTTACGGTAATGTCTTAATAATTTCACACATAAGTCGCTCCTGAGTATAAGTCGCACCCCCGGCCAAACTATGAAAAAAACTTATAGTCCGAAAAATACGGTATATATATATATATATATATATATATATATATATATATATATATATATATATAGTCTGGGTTTCTCGTTAGGTCAGGAAAAAACAAGGAGGCTATTTCATCTCTACAAGCCTGTTTTGCAGGTTCCCCTGCTCTTCAGGGGATTTCCAGAAAATTTCAGGAACATATATATATATATATATATATATATATATATATATATATATATATATATATATATATATATATATATATATATATATATATATATATATACTGTATATATATATATATATATACATACATGCATACATACATACAAACATACATATTATATTCTATTAATCCAATTAATATATAATTGGATAGTATATGAAAGTTGGACTCCTACCTTGTTTACTTCTGTGACGACCTCCTTAAAGTTTTGTAATCAATCAGAAATCTCAAGCAGCTAAAATGCGGCGAACATGTATAAGTGTGGAGATAAGTGTTTTGCATTTTTCCCATCATGCTTTGTAATGGGTGAAATTCTAAATTTTTTATTGTGGTGCATGGATGTTTTTTTTAAATAATATCCACAATTGGTGATATTTTGTGTTATGTGTGACCATGTCTGTTTTTGTGTTGGTTAGATTTTTTTTTTTGTTTTCACCATGACTAGGGAAGGTTGTTTGAATTAAGTCAAACAAGTAAATTGCTGTGCTGTGGTTCATTTAAAGTATGGTAAGTGGCCATAGATCTGAATTACTCATGTTGTCCACAAGATAGCGCCACAGCAGCAGAATGTACTCTGACTTTTAAACTCGTGACGTCTCGCGGGCCAAATTTAAAGACGCCCGTGGGCCGTAGTTTGGACACACCTGTTCTAATGTTAGAATAATGATGTATATATTATCACACTAACTTTAGTATGCTCAAAGTCCGTTGCTTTAGTTATTAGCTATTGTGCTCAAGTTAGACTTTTCTAATCTATGCAAGGACAAAACTTCTTGTCTGAGGGGTGGCCTCAGCCACAGATGTCATCTTTGTTTTAGCCCGCTAACAACCAAGGACTTCAACGACCTCAACGAAGATAAGATGACAGCACGCAGACGAAGCGGAGACTTCAAGGACCTCAACGAAGATAAGATGACAACACGCAAACGAAGCGGGGACAAGGCGAAATCACAAGGCCCCCAGCACATTCCGTCACGTATTGTGCGTCCTGGACCTGCTTTGCATAATATATGTGACCACTCCTTGACTGTGGAACTCCTGAATAAATAGAGGGACGCAGGAGCTGAACCTTAGAGCGTAGGGCGAGACTGTGACTAAGTGTGCAGCTCCATGTGTTCTCCACATGAGCGAAATTGAACTCTGTCTTTGCTTGATTCCTTGCTTCTTGTCTGATTAATAGATGTCATCAGTGTTTGAACCTGACAATTATGTCTCACTTGACTCGTTGGGTATGTTGTAATATTGTTGTTGAATCTCACCGAGGCCAAAAGGCGTCACCAACGGGATGTTCATTATTTTGTGCTCGGCATAGTGTCGCCTGCAGGCATGCAATCACGCTACAGGTGCCGTTAGGGATTACCTCGCTTTTATGACACTGAGGGAAGTTCGTCAATGTTGCTCTTGCAGCGCATCGTAGAAATAGAATCATTTAAAAAAAAAAATAACTTGTCACAATTTTGACAGTTATAGCTGTTGAGTACTCGCTGCCAGCGCTTAGCTAATTAAAGAAGGTTTCCCCGCTAACTTTCTTCCTGACATCCATATTTCATAAGCACTTCTCACCATTACCGCCCGTCTCCTATCCGAGCTCTTCTTCGTGCCAGTGCAGTTGACTGCACAACAGGGAGCAGCTTACATTCCAGGCTCCTCTTAATTATTAACGCCATCCTCAATATGCAGCCGGCTTAATCTCATCCACACAACTTGAAACAGTGGACGCGCTTCAAATAAAAAAAAGACGTTTCTCTTTTTCTGAGGTGTGACCGGACACCGTTTTCAGCAGGTTTCATATCAGAACACTGAATTGTGAGCTTACCATTTATGGTGTTTACATTGTTTAGGTTTATGGACAATAACAGTAATGGCATTTTAATGCGCTGACATAAAAAGTCCTTGTTCACCTGATTTGCTTATGGAGTCGCTGGGAGCGTTTAGGTACTTAACTACAGAAAGTGCCAGGCGTTTATTGGAGGTGTTATTTTAACAAGTTGTGGATCAGTGTTAATATTTAATTGGCATTTTTTACTCCAGCAGTGCTCGGCTTTACTGTAATAAAGTCTGCCTACGTGGTCGTAATTACTGCTACCTTGGAGGCTTCTATTGCAGGTGTTTACTTTCTCATGTTGAAGAGAAGTGGATGACGAAGTGTTATTTAGGGTACTGTGTCTAAAAGAGTGGAGGCCACTGTTTAAGGATATATAATTGGTCTAGCCTAGTGGCAACAGCAATGTATTGCCCGAGGCAACCAAAGTAGCCCATTGAATGTACGGCGTTAGTTTGTTTGTTTAAGGAAACAACATTTATTTGAGCACGGTGTCTATTAGAGTGGAGGCCACTGTTTAAGGATATGCTGTATGGTTGGTGTAGTCCAGTGGCAACAATAATGTATTGCCTGAGGCAAACAACGTAGTCCATTGAAGGTACAGCGTTAGTTTGTTTGTTTAAGAAAACAACATTTATTTGGGCATGGTGTCTATTAGAATGGAGGCCACTGTTTAAGGATATATGGTTGGTCTAGTCCAGTGGCAACCACAATTTATTGCCTGAGGCAAACAAAGTAGCCCATTGAATGTACGCCGTTAGTTTGTTTGTTTGCTTAAGGAAACAACATTTATTTGGGCATGGGGTCTATTAGAGTGGAGGCCACTGTTTAAGGATATTTGGTTGGTCCAGTCTAGTGGCAACCAAAGTAGCCCATTGAATGTACGGCGTTAGGTTATTTGTTTGTTTAAGGGAACAACATTTATTGGTCTAGTCTAGTGGCAACCCGTTGAATGTACAGCGTTAGTTTATTTGTTTAAGGAAACAACATTTATTTGGGCACGGTGTCTATTAGAGTGGAGGCCACTGTTTAAGGATATATAATTGGTGTAGTCTCGTGGCAGCCACCATTTATTGCCCGAGGCAAACAAAGCAGCCCATTGAATGTACGCCGTTAGTTTGTTTGCTTAAGGAAACAACATTTATTTGGGCATGGTGTCTATTAGAGTGGAGGTCACTGTTTAAAGATATATGGTTGGTCCAGTGGCAACCACAATTTATTGTCTGAGGCAAACAAAGTAGCCCATTGAATGTACACCGTTAGTTTTTTGGTTTTCTTAAGGAAACAATAATTATTTGGGCATGGTGTCTATTAGAGTGGAGGCCACTATTTAAGGATATATGGTTGGTCTAGTCCAGTGGCAACTACAATTTATTGCCTGAGGCAAACAATGTAGCCCACTGAATGTACGGCGTTAGTTTGTTTGTTTAATAAAACAACATTTATTTGGGCACGGTGTCTATTAGAGTGGAGGCCACTGTTTAAGGATATATGGTTGGTCTAGTCCAGTGGCAACCACAATTTATTGCCTGAGGCAAACAAAGTAGTCCATTGAAGGTACGGCGTTAGTTTGTTTGTTTAAGGACACAACATTTATTTGGGCATGATGTCTATTAGAGTGGAGGCCACTGTTTAAGGATATTTGGTTGGTCTAGTCTTGTGGCAACCATAATTTATTGCCTGAGGCAAACAAAGTAGCCCATTGAATGTACGCCGTTAGTCTGTTTGTTTACTTAAGGAAACAACATTTATTTGGGCATGGTGTCTATTAGAGTGGAGGCTACTGTTTAAGGATATTTGGTTGGTCTAGTCTAGTGGCAACCAAAGTAGCCCATTGAATGTACGGCGTTAGGTTATTTGTTTGTTTAAGGAAACAACATTTATTTGGGCATGGTGTCTATTAGAGTGAAGGCCACTGTTTAAGGATATAGGGTTGGTCTAGCCTAGTGGCAACTAGGATTCATTGCCTCAGGCAAACAAAGTAGCCCATTGAATGTACGCCGTTAGTGTATTTGTTTTCTTAAGGAAACAACATTTATTTGGGCATGGTGTCTATTAGAGTGTAGGCCACTGTTTAAGGATATTTGGTTGGTCTAGTCTAGTGGCAACCCGTTGAATGTACAGCGTTAGTTTATTTGTTTAAGGAAACAACATTTATTTGGGCACGGTGTCTATTAGAGTGGAGGCCACTGTTTAAGGATATATAATTGGTGTAGTCTCGTGGCAGCCACCATTTATTGCCCGAGGCAAACAAAGCAGCCCATTGAATGTACGCCGTTAGTTTGTTTGCTTAAGGAAACAACATTTATTTGGGCATGGTGTCTATTAGAATGGAGGCCACTATTTAAGGATATATGGTTGTTCTAGTCCAGTGGCAACCACAATTTATTGCCTGACGCAAACAAAGTAGCCCATTGAATGTACACCGTTAGTTTGTTTGTTTTCTTAAGGAAACAACATTTATTTGGGCATGGTGTCTATTAGAGTGGAGGCCACTGTTTAAGGATATATAGTTGGTCTAGTCTTGTGGCAACCACAATTTATTGCCTGAGGCAAACAACGTAGTCCATTGAAGGTACAGCATTAGTTTGTTTGTTTAAGGGAACAACATTTATTTGGGCATGGTGTCTATTAGAATGGAGGCCACTGTTTAAGGATATTTGGTTGGTCCAGTCTAGTGGCAACCAAAGTAGCCCATTGAATGTACGGAGTTAGTTTGTTTGTTTAAGGAAACAACATTTATTTGGGCACGGTGTCTATTAGAGTGGAGGCCACTGTTTAAGGATATTTGGTTGGTCTAGTTTTGTGGCAACCACAATTTATTGCCTGAGGCAAACAACGTAGTCCATTGAAGGTACGGCGTTAGTTTGTTTGTTTAAGGAAACAACATTTATTTGGCCATGGTGTCTATTAGAGTGGTGGAGGCCACTGTTTAAGGATATATAATTGGTGTAGTCTCGTGGCAGCCACCATTTATTGCCCGAGTCAACCAAAGTAGCCCTTTGAATGTGCGCCGTTAGTGTGTTTGTTTGCTTAAGGAAACAACATTTATTTGGGCATGGTGTCTATAAGAGTGGAGGCCACTGTTTAAGGATATTTGGTTGGTCTAGTGGCTTAGGCAAACTAAGTAGCCCATTGAATGTACATCTTTAGTTTGTTTGTTTAAGGAAACAACATTTATTTGGGCATAGTGTCTATTAGAGTGGAGGCTACTGTTTAAGGATGTATAATTGGTGTAGTCTCGTGGCAGCCACCATTTCTTGCCCGAGGCAACCAAAGTAGCCCATTGAATGTACGCCATTAGTTTGTTTGTTTGCTTAAGGAAACAACATTTATTTGGGCATGGTGTCTATTAGAGTGGAGGTTAAGGATATTTGGTTTGTCTAGTCTTGAGGCAACCACAATTTTTTTGCCTGAAGCAAACGAAGTAGCCCATTGAATGTACGGCGTTAGTTTGTTTGTTTAAGGAAACAACATTTATTTGGGCATGGTGTCTATTAGAGTGGAGGCCACTGTTTAAGGATATATAATTGGTCTAGTCCAGTGGCAACCACAATTTATTGCCTGACGCAAACAAAGTAGCCCATTGAATGTACGCCGTTAGTTTGTTTGTTTTCTTAAGGAAACAAAATTTATTTGGGCATGGTGTCTATTAGAGTGGAGGCCACTGTTTAAGGATATTTGGTTTGTCTAGTCTAGTGGCAACCAGAATGTATTGCCTGAAGCAAACAAAGTAGTCCATTGAAGATACAGCGTTAGTTAGTTAGGTTGTTTGTGGGCGTGGTGTCTAACAGAGTGGAGGCCACTATATAAGGATACATGGTTGGTCCAGTCTAGTGGCGACCACAAAGTAAGCTTCCATTGAAGGTCCAGCCTAGGTGCGTTTGTTTGTTTTAGGAAACAACATTTATTTGGGGCATGGTGTCTCATAAAATAAGGATATAGGGTTGGTCTAGTAGTGCTTGGAGCTTCAAGCACACCTGTGAAGTGAAAACCATTTCCGGTGACTACCTCTTGAAGCTCATCGAGAGAATGCCAAGAGTGTGCGAAACAGTAATCTGAGCAAAGGGTGGCTATTTTGAAGAAACTAGAATATAAAACATGTTTTCAGTTATTTCACCTTTTTTTTTGTTAAGTAAACAACTCCACTTGTTCATTCATAGTTTTGATGCCTTCAGTGACAATCTACAATGTAAATAGTCATGAAAATAAAGAAAACGCATTGAATGAGAATCGGAGTGAATTATATTTATATAGCGCTTTTCTCTAGTGACTCAAAGCGCTTTTACATAGTGAAACCCAATATCTGAGTTACATTTAAACCAGTGTGGGTGACACTTGGAGCAGGTGGGTAAAATGTCTTGCCCAAGGATACAACGGCAGTGACTAGGATGGCGGAACCTGGAACCCTCAAGTTGCTGGCACGGCCACTCTACCAAGCGAGCTATACCGCCCCAAGAAGGTGTGTCCAAACGTTTGGCTTGTACTGTATATTCAGTGAAACTTTATATAATTGTGACATTTCAATGACAGAATGGCACACGTGTGAAAGACAAATTTGAATATCCATCTCGTGCAAGCATTAGCATAATTACATGGCATGATATTTTACCTAGTACATGCGGAAATTATGCAATCCTACTCGAATGTATGCAAACCCTGTGATATAAATCTGCTGTAAAAGGGCGAGATGGTGTTGTCACGAGTGCCGGTTCTGTTAAATTTCAGCCCAACTTAGCGAAAAAGCAAGACTTCTTGGACGATGAGTGCCCACCTTAGAGAAAAAGGGGCGGGACAGGCATCCAAGGCGGCATCGCAGACGGGGGCTGCGGCCTTTGTGTGATCCATACGTGGGAGTGAAAGTGGGGCAGGGGGTCTTTCTAATGCGCAAGAAGGGTGCTGCTGGTGTTCTATATGTCCTTTTAATCACGCCCCATCAGAGTGACAGAGAGCCGCCACAAAGCTAATTCCGCCCCGTGTCACATGTGATCGTCTTTTACCTTGCAAACGAGCGGCCGTAACGACGTCCGCCTGATGGCCCGTTGCACATTTGCAGGGCTGATGTTTGATTGAAATCAATCCGTGTTAATACACGGTGGCGCTTGGGGGTTGGGGGTTAGGTTCCATGTGGAGATACTGGTTTTGTCGACAGGAACACGTTTATTCCCCCCTTTATGTCCAACATATGGATTTTCAACCACTGGGAAATTATGCAACTTCACCTTATTGGTCCAAAAAATATATTTTTTGCATATCAATAATCATAATAATGTGCTGTTGTCTCGTGCAGTGTCTTTCAACCACTGTGCCACGGCACACTAGTGTACCGTGAGATATTTTCTGGTGTGCCGTGGGAGATTATGTCATTTCACCTAATTGGGTTAAAAAAAAATTTTTTGCAAACCAGTAATTATAATCCGTATACGTGCAGTTGTTGAGTGTCTATGTGTTGTCTAGAACTCGGCAGAGTAACCGTGTTATATTCTTCCATATCAGTAGGTAGCAGCAGGTAGCTAATTGCTTTGTAGATGTCGGGAACGACGACAATGGTTTGCAGGTAAAAAGGTATCTAATACTTAAACTAAAGGCGAGTGCCGCTAAGAAAAGGCATTGAAGCTTAGGGAAGGCTATGCAAAACTAAAACTGAACTGGCTGCAAAGTAAACAAAAACAGAATGCTGGACGACAGCAAAGACTTAACAGCGTGTGGAGCAGACGGCGTCCACAAAGTACATCCGTAAATGACATGACGATCAACAACAAAACAGGAGCGCAGACAAGAACTAAAACACTATACACAGGAAAACAGCAAAAAACTCAAAATAAGTCACGGCGTGATGTGACAGGTCGTGACAGTACACCTACTTTGAGACAAGAGCTATAGTGATGCATGATTGGTTATGGTTTGAATTCATATCAAACAATTGCGAGAACGACTTTTTATTGTCAATATCGGCTGCTGAGTTAAATTTTTTAAAGAAACTCTGCTGGTGGAGTGCCTCAGAATTTTTTCAATGGAAAAAAATGTGCCTCGGCTCAGAAAAGGTTGAAAAACACTGGTCTAGTGCCTGTGCTGTGTAGAGCTTGGCAGGGTAATCTTGTAATGCTCCACATCAGTAGGTGGCAGCAGGTAGTTCATTGCTTTGTAGAAGTCGGAACGCGTCGAGGATGGTTTGTCGTGATCCCAATATGCAGAGCACAGCGGGAGGCAGGTAGAAAGGTATGTAACGCTTAAACCAAAAATGAACAAAAGGCAAGTCCCGCTAGGAAAAGGCATTGAAGCATAGGGATGGCTATGTAAAACTGAACTGGCTACAAAGTCAACAAAAACAGAATTTTATATTATTACTTTGAACTGTTTCATATTTTAATTTTTTTTATCCTGTAAAGCGTCTTTGAGTACTCTGAAAAGCGCTATAGCAAATAAAATGTATTATTATTATTATTATTATCTATTAAACAGACCAGAAGCAAGGAATCATGCAGAGACAGAGTTAAATTTTACTCATGAGGAGAGACGTATTGGGCTGTACACTTAGTTACAGATCCAACCTACGCTCTAAGGCAGTGTTTTTTAACCTTTTTTGAGCCAAGGCACATTTTTTGCGTTGAAAAAATCCGGAGGCACACCACTAGCAGAAATCATAAACTCAGTTGACAGTAAAAAGTCATTGTCGCAATTGTTGGATATGACTTTAAAGCATAACCAAGCATGCATCACTATAGCTCTTGTCTCAAAGTAGGTGTACTGTCACATCACACCCTGACTTATTGAGTTTTTTGCTGTTTTCCTGTGTGTAGTGTTTTAGTTCTTGTCTTGCGCTCCTATTTTGGTGGCTTTTTCTCTTTTGTTGGTATTTTCCTGTAGCAGTTTCATATCTTATATTTCCCGCATCTACATTGTTTTAGCAATCAAGAATATTTCAGTTGTTTTTATTCTTCTTTGTGGGGACGTTGTTGATTGTCATGTCATGTTCGGATGTACATTGTGGACGCCATCTTTGCTTCACAGTAAGTCTTTGCTGTCGTCCAGCATTCTGTTTTTGTTTACTTTGTAGCCAGTTCAGTTTTACTTTCGTTCCGCATAGCCTTCCCTAAGCTTCAATGCCTTTTCTTAGGGGCACTCACCTTTTGTTTATTTTTGGTTTAAGCATAGTCACCTTTTTACCTGCATTTACAAAGCAATTAGCTACCGGCTGCCACCTACTGATATGGAAGAGTATTACACGGTTACACTGCCGAGCTCTAGACACTCAACAACAACACATCATTTGCAGATTATAATTACTGGTTTGCAAAAAAAAAATTTAACCCAAATATGTCAAATTAGATCTCCCACGGCATACCAGACTGTATCTCACGGCACACTAGTGTGCCACGGCACAGTGGTTGAAAAACACTGCTCTAAGGTACAGTCCCACGTGCTCCTCTATTTATTTGGGAGGTCCCTGGTTACATCACTGAAGGGGGGTAATTTCAGCAGCTCCAGTTAAACACAATATATGATTACTTAGAAATGGAAATGTGCTGACACTCGTGATATCGCCCTGTCTCTGCTTTGTCTGCGTCGCGGTACTCGATGTTCGCCCTTGGCAGTCAGCAAGCCGGGTCTGGACACAAACACTCATACGAGACGACTCGCTGTCATTTTTGTGTAATCATGTTTTGTTTTAGTCATGTTTTGTTTTGTTTAGTTATTGGACTCTTTAGTTTCTGGTTGTTCACTCCCTTGTTTTGTTTCCATAGCAACCCATTAGTTTTCACCTGTCACGTCACGCAACTGTTTCACGTTTTGAGTCACGCACCTGTTTTCGTTAATCGTGCCTGTGTTATTTAAGCTTTTCTTGTTCTGTTGGTCAGCCTGGCGACATCACATTTATGCTCTGCACACTCTTTATCCTCTCAAGCCATGTTCACAGTCCCATGCCACAGTAAGTGTTTTGTTTCGTATTCTTAGTTAATTGCCTTTGTGCTATAGTCTTTTTGGTTTCATAGTTTGTTCTCCGCCACCGTTTGTACTTTTTTGATAGTAATAAATTATCTACTCACATTCCCGTCTCGCCCGAGCCAACTTTCCGTTGCCTTCCGGAAAAACAAAACCCAAGGACCAAGTCTGGACACTCGCAATCCAAGATTACAAGTTGTCCCCTTTGCACAGATAGAAAAGTACAACTTCAGCACAATTGATAATAACTATAGCAACGGCCTTTAACGTATAAGAGTTGTGTGATAACTTATACATAATTATTCTAACAAGAATAGATTACTATTCTTGTTAGAATACTGCAACGCACTTCTTGTCGGGATCCCCAGCAAAAACATCCAGAAGCTGCAATACATACAGAATAGTGCTGCTAGGATCCTGATGAGAATGCGGAAATATGACCATATCACACCAACTCTCAAATCCCTTCACTGGCTTCCTGTTCCACTCAGGATTGAATTCAAAGTCTCCCTACTAACCCACCAGTGCCTCCATGGAAATGCCCCCCTCTACCTCAAAGAACTACTCACCCCCAAATCCTCCGGACAGGCTAACCAACTCTAACCTCCGAGGACACAGCTACGAACAATGGGAGACCGGGCATTCTGCTCCGCCGCTCCCAGTCTGTGGAACGCTCTCCCTGACCACCTGAGGGCACCACAGACTGTGGATGCTTTTAAAAAAGGCTTAAAAACCCTTCTTTTAGATATATCCATACTAGTTTTAGCTGTTCTAGTTTTTATTTGTATTTATTTATTTATTTATTTATTTTTAAATACACTGTAGCACTTTGAATGTACGGCGTAAGTTTGTTTGTTTAAGGAAACAACATTTATTTGGGCACAGTGTCTATTAGAGTGGAGGTCACTGTTTAAGGATATATAATTGGTGTAGTCTCGTGGCAGCCACCATTTATTGCCTGAGGCAACCAAAGTAGCCTATTGTATGTACGCCGTTAGTTTGTTTGTTTAAGAAAACAACATTTATTTGGGCACGGTGTCTATTAGAGTGGAGGCTACTATTTAAGGATATATGGTTGGTCTAGTCCAGTGGCAACCACAATTTATTGCCTGAGGCAAACAACGTAGCCCATTGAAGGTACGGCGTTAGTTTGTTTGTTTAAGGAAACAACATTTATTTGGGCACGGTGTCTATTAAAGTGGAGGCCACTATTTAAGGATATATGGTTGGTCTAGTCCAGTGGCAACCACAATTTATTGCCTGAGGCAAACAAAGTAGCCCATTGAATGTACGTCGTTAGTTTGTTTGTTTTCTTAAGGAAACAAAATATATTTGGGCATGGTGTCTATTAGAGTGGAGGCCACTGTTTAAGGATATACAGTTGGTCTAGTCCAGTGGCAACTACAATTTATTGCCTGAGGCAAACAAAGTAGCCCATTGAATGTACGGCGTTAGTTTGTTTGTTTAAGGAAACAACATTTATTTGGGCACGGTGTCTATTAGAGTGGAGGCCACTGTTTAAGGATATATAATTGGTCTTGCCTAATGGCAAAAACAAATTATTGGCCGAGGCAAACAAAGTAGCCCATTGACTGTACGGTGTTAGTTTGTTTGTTTAAGGAAACAACATTTATTTGGACATGGTGTCTATTAGAGTGGAGGCCACTGTTTAAGAATATTTGGTTGGTGTAGTCCAGTGGCAACCACAATTTATTGTCTAAGGCAAACAAAGTAGCCCATTGAATGTACGCCGTTAGTTTGTTTGTTTTCTTAAGGAAACAAAATGTATTTGGGCATGGTGTCTATTAGAGTGGAGGCCACTGTTTAAGGATATACAGTTGGTCTAGTCCAGTGGCAACTACAATTTATTGCCTGAGGCAAACAAAGTAGCCCATTGAATGTACGCCGTTAGTTTGTTTGTTTAAGGAAACAACATTTATTTGGGCACAGTGTCTATTAGAGTGGAGGCCACTATTTAAGGATATATGGTTGGTCTAGTCCAGTGGCAACCACAATTTATTGCCTGACGCAAACAAAGTAGCCCATTGAATGTACGCCGTTAGTTTGTTTGTTTTCTTAAGGAAACAAAATTTATTTGGGCATGGTGTCTATTAGAGTGGAGGCCACTGTTTAAGGATATACAGTTGGTCTAGTCCAGTGGCAACTACAATTTATTGCCTGAGGCAAACAAAGTAGCCCATTGAATGTACGGCGTTAGTTTGTTTGTTTAAGGAAACAACATTTATTTGGGCACGGTGTCTATTAGAGTGGAGGCCACTGTTTAAAGATATATAATTGGTCTTGCCTAATGGCAAAAACAAATTATTGGCCGAGGCAAACAAAGTAGCCTTTTGACTGTACGGCGTTAGTTTGTTTGTTTAAGGAAACAACATTTATTTGGGCACAGTGTCTATTAGAGTGGAGGCCACTATTTAAGGATATATGGTTGGTCTAGACCAGTGGCAACCACAATTTATTGCCTGAGGCAAACAACGTAGCCCATTGAATGTACGCCGTTAGTTTGTTTGTTTTCTTAAGGAAACAAAATTTATTTGGGCATGGTGTCTATTAGAGTGGAGGCCACTGTTTAAGGATATACAGTTGGTCTAGTCCAGTGGCAACTACAATTTATTGCCTGAGGCAAACAAAGTAGCCCATTGAATGTACGGCGTTAGTTTGTTTGTTTAAGGAAACAACATTTATTTGGGCACGGTGTCTATTAGAGTGGAGGCCACTATTTAAGGATATATGGTTGGTCTAGTCCAGTGGCAACCACAATTTATTGCCTGACGCAAACAAAGTAGCCCATTGAATGTACGCCGTTAGTTTGTTTGTTTTCTTAAGGAAACAACATTTATTTGGGCATGGTGTCTATTAGAGTGGAGGCCACAGTTTAAGGATATTTGGATGGTCTAGTTTTGTGGCAACCACAATTTATTGTCTGAGGCAAACAACGTAGTCCATTGAAGGTACAGCGTTAGTTTGTTTGTTTAAGGAAACAACATTTATTTGGGCACGGTGTCTATTAGAGTGGAGGCCACTGTTTAAGGATATATAATTGGTGTAGTCTCGTGGCAGCCACCATTTATTGCCTGAGGCAACCAAAGTAGCCTATTGTATGTACGCCGTTAGTTTGTTTGTTTAAGAAAACAACATTTATTTGGGCACGGTGTCTATTAGAGTGGACGCCACTATTTAAGGATATATGGTTGGTCTAGTCCAGTGGCAACCACAATTTATTGCCTGACGCAAACAAAGTAGCCCATTGAATGTACGGCGTTAGTTTGTTTGTTTAAGGAAACAACATTTATTTGGGCACGGTGTCTATTAAAGTGGAGTCCACCGTTTAAGGATATAGGTTGAGGTTGTTTACTCAATGTAAAGTGCTTTTTACAAATAAAAATCTATTATTAACTAAGACCGGGCCTTAATTTGCCCAGGTCTGTCCTAGACTGAGAGGGTCGCCAGGAACGCGGCACTTCACTTCTCCCAATAATCCGTCATGTTCATTCGGGGTATGCAGGTTAACTAATAGATAATGTCAATTTCTTTGAGAGGCAGATGATCAATTCTGGCAGCGCCAAAAGAGGCTGCAAGAAAATTTAAGACAAGACAAAATAAAAAGGAAATGAGTTCTTATCCAATCCTAAACTTCATGCTGAGCGATTAACAGAAGACTGTGCTGTGAAGTGACAGGGAGGGCATGGCAATATATCCAGTGAGTATTAAAATATTAGAATATTACTTGATTTCACAGTCGTACATGATTGCCACAACATTAGCCAGCGATGAGATCATCAGTCAAACACGTATTAATAAAGCATGAGATTAGCCACTAGTCTCAAACTCAAACAGGAAGCATCATTTACTGACTTTTAAACAACAAAATTAATTAAGCATTTCACCGGCGACAGGCGGGGGGGATTTATTTATTTCTTTACAGATCCGAAGTGAAATACGAGATGCTTATCCTTTTTTATTCACGCCAGTCCTGTTTAATGAATGACTGGAAGATTGCTGCCGCTATGCTGCCGCCATTAATCACGGCGTCTGCCGCTGATTGAAGAGGCTAATATGAACAGGAATACCAATGAGCGCAAAATAAATAAATAAAAATAACGGGTAGAAGAACTCAAGTGCGTCGAGACACCCGAATGCGACGCGGAATCCAAAGCCAATCTTTAGACGAGGAATGAACGCATTTGCATTGCAAAAACTGAAATCTAAGTAAGATTAAATATCTCAAATAAGGCTGATATTTGCTTAATTTCTGTTTGATATGATAATTCTTCTCACTAAGCAGATTTTATGTTAGAGTGTTTTACTTGTTTTAAGTGTTTTGGTCCTAAATGATCTCAGTAAGATATTACAGCTTGTTGCTGAGATTTGATGACCTATATCAGGGGTGCTCACACTTTTTCTGCAGGCGAGCTACTTTTCAATTGATCAAGTCGTGGGGATCTACCTCATTCATATATATAATTTGTATTTACTTATTTATGAAATATATGTTTTTGTTAACAAGTTAAAGGTGTTTAATGATAATGCAAGCATGTTTAACACATATAGTTAATATGGTTAAAGAATTAAAGGTGTTTAATGACAATACAAGTATGTTTAATACATATAGTTAATATTGTTAACATGTAAAAGGTGTTTAAAGATAATGAAAGCATGTTTAATACATATAGTTAATATTGTTAAAAAATTAAAGGTGTTTAATGATAATACAAGCATGTTTAATACATATAGTTAATATTGTTAACAAGTTAAAGGTGTTTAATGATAATACAAGCATGTTTAACACATAGTTAATATTGTTAAGAAATTAAAGGTGTTTAATGATAATACAAGAATGTTTAACACATATAGTTAATATTGTTAATAAGTTAAAGGTGTTTAAAGATAATACAAGCATGTTTAACACATATAGTTAATATTGTTAACAAGTTAAAGGTGTTTAAAGATAATACAAGCATGTTTAACACATATAGTTAATATTGTTAACAAGTTAAGGTATTTTTAAAGATAATACAAGCATGTTTAACACATATAGATTCCTTTCTTTCATGAAGACAAGAATGTAAGTTGGTGTATTACCTGATTGTGATGACTTGCATTGATTGGAATCAAGACAGTGTTGCTGATAATGTCCGCATTTTCGAATGGAGGAGAAAAAAAGTCCTCCTTTCTGTCCAATACCACATGAAAGTGGTTGGTTTTTGGCATCTTATTTGTCCAGCTTCCGTACTCCTTCGTATACACTTTACAAGAAATACATTGTTGGCAAACTCCGTAGCTTGCTAGCTTGTGCACGCCAGCTTTCTGAGACTCTTATTTTGGTAGCGCAACTGTGCAACTGTGCAGTCGGTCTTTGGAGTTTTGACGACAGGTACGGCGCCAGAGTCTGTTGAAATAAAGTGTTCCTCGCCTTCCAGTCGGTAATTTTAATGAGCTGGCAGCAGCCAGCGTCATCTCAGAAGACCCTCGGGTGCCGTGAATGTCAATCAAGTGACGAAAGTGACGTCATAGTGAAGATTTATGATCGCTCATTTTTAGGACTATTTTTTTAATGCCTGGCTGGTGATCGACTGACACACCCTCCGAGATCGACCGGTAGCTTGCGATCGACGTAATGAGCACCCCTGACCTATATTGAGTAAAACATGCTTGAAACTAGAATATCAACTGTTGCAAAGCTGTGTCATCAACACTCACAAGTATAAAACTGCTTTTTGAAAGTAATAATTTCCTACTTAAAGCATGAAAAAAAAATCATGATGCCGAGCGCATATCATTATGTCAAGATAATGGTGTCGGAATAATTGTATCTAAGTTATCACAAAACTTTGTGTTGCCATGAGTGCCCGGCGAGAGGACAAAAGCTGTCTTTGATCCTACCCATCAAAAGGCTTGTAAAACTCCACTGTGTAGGATGGGAAGCCACATGAAGGCGTCAGTTTCTTTGATGTATTGTAATCCACAGAAAGATTTTGTCTTGACCCGAGATCTACAAAGCTCCAGGGACCTTTTCTTTGAACTGTTTTACGACCTTTTCTTTGAACTGTTTTGTAACAGTTTTGGGGGACGGCGTGGTGCGGTTGGGAGAGTGGCCGTGCCAGCAACCTGAGGGTTCCTGGTTCGATCCCCACCTTCTACCAACCTCGCAATGTACGTTTTGTCCTTGAGCAAGACACTTCACCCTTGCTCCTGATGGGTCGTGTTTAGCGCCTTAGATAGCAGTGCCCACCCTCAGTGTGTGAATGTGGAAATAGTGTCAAAGCACTTTGAGTACCTTGAAGGTAGAAAAGCGCTATACAAGTATAACCCATTTACCATTTTGTAACGAAAGGCAGTGGCTGTTTACGACCCCCCTCCCTTAGAAACAGCTGTTGCCATGTACCGTATTTTTCGAACTATAAGTTGCAGTTTTTTTCATAGTTTGGCCGGGGGTGCGACTTATACTCAGGAGCGACTTATGTGTGAAATTATTAACACATTACCGTAAAATATCAAAAAATATTATTTAGCTCATTCACGTAAGAGACTAGACGTATAAGATTTCATGGGATTTAGCGATTAGGAGTGACAGATTGTCTGGTAAACTTATAGCATGTTCTGTATGTTATAGTTATTTGAATGACTCTTACCATAATATGTTACATTAACATACCAGGCACCTTCTCAGTTGGTTATTTATGCCTCATATAACGTACACTTATTCAGCCTGTTGTTCACTATTCTTTATTTATTTTAAATTGCCTTTCAAATGTCTATTCTTGGTGTTGGCTTTTATCAAATACATTTCCCCAAAAAATGCAACTGATACTCCAGTGTGACTTATATATGTTTTTTCCCTTCTTTATTATGCATTTTCGGCCTGTGCGACTTATACTCCGAAGCGACTTATACTTATATATAAAAATATGGTAATCAGGGAAAGTTCAAATAAAAGAGGAGGCGTACAATCTTTAGTCAGAGTGTGGTGACACTGTACAAGGGTACAGGGGTACGCGTTTCTCCTCATTGAGCCAAATACAATTCTGTCTCTGTTTAATTCCTTGCTTCTTGTCTTGTTTAATAGATGTCATCAGTGTTTGAACCTGACAAATGGCACTAGCATTTATTTAATTTAAGAATATCTTTCAACATATTGAGCAAAAGGTCTCTTTTTTTTCTACCAAGAAAAGTGCACTTGTTACTAGTGAGAATATACTTATTTTAAGGTATTTTTGGGTTCATTGAGGTTAGCTAATTTTACTTGTTTTGGAAAGTCTTGACAAGCCGAATGTTCTTATTCTATTGGCAGATAATTTTGCTTAGTTCAAATAAAATACCCCTAATTTTTGTATTTTTTTTCTTGTTTTTTGAACACTGACTTTTTGCAGTGTGGTGGGTAATACGCTCCATTATAGCGCCGCCGTGAAGGGTGACTGGGAGTCAGGCTGCGATTGAAAAAGTATGCAAATGAGTCACGGTGGTGCTTTTGAACCAGGCGTGGCGCAAAAGTCAAATCCAAAATAACAAATCTTCTCCGGTGATTGAAGAAACGTGGACAGGCCTCTTCACTCAAGGGGGTTGTTCATGAATCGAATGCGTGGATTTTGTTCCACTTGTGGTGATCGAGTGGAAGATAGCGGCAGAAGATGAAATTGTCATTTTCTCTCCAATTTATTCCAGTTAGTGTGGAAGCCAATTTACAGCCCGATATTAAGCATATGAATAGATGATGGGCAGACCTAAAGGCTTCTGTACCAAATGATTAATTTTAAAAAATGCATATCAATTAGAGACTAAAAACGCTGTTCATGTATTACTTTGATGCAAAACACATGCAGATGAGACATGACGACGGATGTTTTTTTGGGGGAAAATAAACAAAATAAAATTCTAAGTACCATTATCACTGGAGGACCGGAAGCAAATGAATGGCTACGTTGCATTCTGGCATGGTATAGGTCAGTGGTTCTCAAACTTTTTTTGTCATCCCCCACTTTGGACAAGGGGGAGTTTTCAAGCCCCACCTGCCCCCATCGCCCCAACAGAGCGCTAATGCCAAGCTTTAACATTTTCAAATTTATTGAACATCAAGTTGTATACATTCGAACTCAATAACATAAAATAACATTAAGTTCAATAATAAATAAAATAACTGTGCAGCTGTGGTATAACTTGCATCAAGTTCAATAATAAATAAAATAACTTCCATCAAGTTCAATAATAAATAAAACAAAAGTGTTATAACTTGCATCAAGTTCAATAATAAATCAAAAAAAGTGTTATAACTTGCATCACGTTCAATAATAAATCAAAAAAACTGTTATAACTTGCATCAAGTTCAATAATAAATCAAAAAAAGTGTTATAACTTGCATCACGTTCAATAATAAATCAAAAAAAGTGTTATAACTTGCATCAAGTTCAATAATAAATCAAATAAAAGTGTTATAACTTGCATCAAGTTCAATAATAAATCAAAAAGTGTTATAACTTGCATCACGTTCAATAATACATTTAAAAAAGTGTTATAACTTGCATCAAGTTCAATAATAAATCAAATAACTTGCATCAAGTTCAATAATAAATCAAAAAAAGTGTTATAACTTGCATCAAGTTCAATAATAAATAAAACAAAAGTGTTATAACTTGCATCAAGTTCAATAATAATAAAAAAGTGTTATAACTTGCATCAAGTTCAATAATAAATCAAAAAAAGTGTTATAACTTGCATCAAGTTCAATAATAAATAAAACAAAAGTGTTATAACTTGCATCAAGTTCAATAATAAATCAAAAAAAGTGTTATAACTTGCATCAAGTTCAATAATAAATCAAAAAAGTGTTATAACTTGCATCAAGTTCAATAATAAATAAAACAAAAGTGTTATAACTTGCATCAAGTTCAATAATAAATCAAAAAAAGTGTTATAACTTGCATCAAGTTCAATAATAAATCAAATAACTTGCATCAAGTTCAATAATAAATACAATAAAAGTGCCACTTTGCAATCTTTGCAACAAAAAAAAGGAGGAGCTATGCATTTGGCAAGACAGGGCAAGTGACAGCACTTTCCCCCAGGTGAGCCACCTTGCTTCACTGTGAAACAGCACGGCTGTATGATCAGCTCCCATTTCCTCACACAGTGCAGAGAACAGTCGCGCTTTCAGTGGTCGTGTTTTGATCAAATTTACCGCGCTCACAACATTTGTTAAAACCTCATTGAGTTCGGGCCTTGACGCGAGTGCTTCCCAGTGAATGACACAGTGTGTGCCCGTCACATTTTTGTTTCTCTGCAGGCGCTGGCTCTGGCTCGACGACCTTTGAGGTGCGAGTCACAAATGTATATATTTGTGTAATTGTGATCCACACATTAGCCTGCTACCCATCCGCGCGAAAGTTTGTTCCGCTTAGCCCCGCCCCCATTAGTTACTGTTGCTATGTCTGTCAAACTTTCGCTCGTACCGAGAAATATAAAGCCTACAGTAAAAATAAGTACCGGTAATTTCCATTTATTTATATAGCGGATTTCACAGACAGAATCACAAAGTGATTTACAGTGTGTATAGAAAATGAAAGCATAGTAAAAAAAATAATCTAAGAATATAATAATTTAAAAAAAAAAATTTAAGTGAAATTTCCTCCCGTTCCTCGCGCCCCACCTGTCATGTCTCTATTCCCCACCATTGGGGCGCGCCCCACACTTTGAGAATCGCTGGTATAGGTGTTTGTCATTCCAAAAGTGTGGAGGATAGCAGGCAGCTTGCAGGTAAGATGAGTATTTATTCCAATAACAAGGCAAAATACAAAAGGTAGATTCGCTGGGAAGCGGATCTGGGGCTTAAGGCAAAAACGTGGATCTCTTATGTGTTTGACTGAATGTTTATTGTGTATTTTTTATGTGTAAACATTAAAATTACCCGTACAGCACTTAAAACCTTAAGCATATCCGTATGTGGAACTCAATTATGGAACGGATTAACCCAAGAAATCAAACAAAGCACCAATATGATTCAGTTTAAAAGACTGTTCAAACTACAAGTGTTCACAAAGTACACAGAACAAGAATTATGATGAACATCTTGAACCTTTTTTTTTTCTTCTTCTTTTTTTTAGATAAATATTGTTTATGTATTTAATATGTGTTTACTCACTACGGTATATTATTTATTTATTATGTATTCGCTGTTCTGTTACAGAGAACAAGGAAATGGGATAGAATTGCTATGGTATGAAAAGGCGTAGGATTAAATAAGCTCGGCTTCTTCCTACTCCTTTTCGGAGGTGCTGTAATGAAACAACCGGAAATATGTGATGCATTAAATTGTATCGCATGCATGTTCCGAATAAACTGAAACTGAAATGAACTGTATTTACTTATAATTACTTTTATTTTGTCGTCCCATTCTATTGCTGTTGTTCTTACGTTTGCATTGTTGGTCTTGTCTATTATATTTTATTCATTATTTCTTCCTCTTTTTTTGTTTTAGTGATCCTTTCCTCTTGTAATTGAGCTACTGGGTCAAACAATTTCCCTCAGTCTTTATGTGCCCATATATGTCTATTCCACAATCTATTTAAAATGGTAAAAATGTCTTATTGTAACAAATATTTGTAGGAAATTAAAATGTGATTATTTACCAAGCCTCTATATCAGGGGTCGGCAACCCAAAATGTTGAAAGAGCCATATTGGACCAAAAATACAAAAAAAAATCTGTCTGGAGCCGCAAAAAATTAAAAGCCATATTACATACAGATAGTGTGTCATGAGATATCAATTGAATTAAGAGGACTTAAAGGAAACTAAATGACCTCAAATATAGCTACAAATGAGGCATTATGATGCAATATATACATATAGCTAGCCTAAATAGCATGTTAGCATCGATTAGCTTGCAGTCATGCAGTGACCAAATATGTCTGATTAGCACTCCACACAAGTCAATAACATCAACAAAACTCACCTTTCATGCACAACCTTAAAAGTTTGGTGGACAAAATGAGTCAGAAAAAGAAGTGGCATAAAACACGTCCTAGATAGTTATACATGTAAACAAACTACGGTGAGTTCAAGGACCGCCAAAATTAGGAGGACAAAACGGCGCTCGCCAAATACTCGAATCAGTGAAGCATGTTTATTATAAACAGTGTGCTTTATAACAATTAGGGAGGTTTGTGTCATGTTTGTCCTCCTACAGAAACCATATTAAAACAAAAAAAATAGATTGTTTTCCCCTCATCTTTTTCCATTTTTCATACATTTCTGAAAAAGCTCCAGAGAGCCAAGTCTCACCTCTAATTTGAATATTCTTTGTTTGTAATTAGCGTTCATTTTGATGCAAGGTAGGAACCTTTGAGTTGGACTGTGTTGCCCGGTGGGAATGATAATGGTGTGACAATGTAATGGCAACAACGTGGTGTCGGTCTCATTCAAATGAAATACTGCAGTCTAGATAGTCAAGTTACATAAACAAGTCATATATATGAATTCATGAATTAATATCACGTTAAGAGGCAGTACTTACTTTAATTATAGTTAGTCGATAGGTGGGTAATCATCAACACAAACGTCCGGAAATGACCACGTCACGGAGCCAGTCGGTGTCCGGCGTGGAAAAGTGACATTTATAATGAGTTACGTATTATACTTGTGTTGCTTAATACTACTGTTTTTGTTTATAAGACGAAAAAAATGAGTAAACCATCACTACCGAGAAAAAGAAACTCCCCGTCGGGGAATCGAACCCCGGTCTTCCGCGTGACAGGCGGAGATACTGTCCACTATACTAACGAGGAGGGCGAATAATCCTGCATAAATGGCCGTATTAGACAGCGTCTTTCCGGTTTCTGAAACAGACAGCCTTTTTTTAGTACTTTTAAATATAAACGTAGCAACATGAAACTGTCTTTGTGTGACTTTAGTCATTTTTCGGTTGATTTAAACTCTTATTTTATCCAGATATACATATAAATTAGCGACAAAGTCATTTTCCCCACTTCAGTATTTCATTTTTCATTTTCATTTATTTTTATTCCTTTTATGATAATCATACTTGCCAACCCTCCCGAATTTTCCGGGATACTCCCGAAATTCAGCGCCCCTCCCGAAACCCTCCCGGGACAAATATTCTCCCGAAAATCTCCCGATTTTCTGCCGGAGCTGGAGTGAGGACAGCCTTTTTTCACCACGGGAGGACAACAGGGTGACAAGAACTAAATCATCCAGACTAGAGATACATTGTATTATTATGTTTATCTTACCTAAAAATACATATATTTATTAATAATTAAAAAAAAATTTTCACTATATTTTGCTAAAAACATCAAAATTAATTGTATTTTTATTTTTATTTTTTCTGACTCCTTATTACATCCGGCCATAGAATTATACATTAAAATAAACATATTTGAAATAATTAATTTTAAATTATCACAATAATTCATCTAAAATGACCATATTTAATTATTAAAATAAATGCTTGTTTATCAACAATATTTTGAAGCTCTCAGAAGCCAAGTTATGTTATATTCCTTAAGATTTATTTATGCAAGTTTGAAGTATCAATTATCTAAACACAGTTTTATGTATGAAATACTTGGTGAATTCTAGATGTCAATATACTCCTCCCCTCTTAAACACGCCCCCAACCAGCCCCCCCCCCCCCCCCCCCCCCCCCCCCCCCCCCCCCCCACCTCCCGAATTTGGAGGTCTCAAGGTTGGCAAGTATGATGATAATGCATATATACAAGCCATACACAGTTGACACTTTCATTGGTTTTTTTTGTTTCTTATACATTTCGATGATCAGAAAAAGAGCAGATGGAAGAATAATATTCATATATTTATCTGCCCCCTTTTTAACACAAATTATTTTAGATGACTTTATCACTGTTCCCCCCACCAACATACTTTAAAGGGGAACATTATCACAATTTCAGAATGGTTAAAACCATTAAAAATCAGTTCCCAGTGGCTTATTATATTTTTCGAAGTTTTTTTCAAAATTTTACCCATCACGCAATATCCCTAAAAAAAGCTTCAAAGTGCCTGATTTTAACCATCGTTATATACACCCGTCCATTTTCCTGTGACGTCACATAGTGATGCCAACTCAAACAAACATGGCGGAAAGAACAGCAAGCTATAGCGACATTAGCTCGGATTCAGACTCGGATTTCAGCGGCTTAAGCGATTCAACAGATTACGAATGTATTGAAACGGATGGTTGTAGTGTGGAGGCAGGTAGCGAAAATGAAATTGAAGAAGAAACTGAAGCTATTGAGCCATATCAGTTTGAACCGTATGCAAGCGAAACCGACGAAAACGACACGACAGCCAGCGACACGGGAGAAAGCGAGGACGAATTTGGCGATCGCCTTCTAACCAACGATTGGTATGTGTTTGTTTGGCATTAAAGGAAACTAACAACTATGAACTAGGTTTACAGCATATGAAATACATTTGGCAACAACATGCACTTTGAGAGTGCAGACAGCCCAATTTTCATCAATTAATATATTCTGTAGACATACCCTCATCCGCGCTCTTTTCCTGAAAGCTGATCTGTCCGGTTTTGGAGTTGATCTCAGCAGGCCAGGGAAGCTAGGTCGATAGGGGGTTTAGCTCGCTCGTCTGCGGGAACAAACTGCCGCCATTGCTTGCCGTGCTAGCGAGGTCCTTTGTCCCTGAATTGCTCACACACTCCGGCAGATTCAATGGGGGTCTGGCGGCAGATTTCTTTGACTTTATCGTTGGAAATGCATCTGCTTTGAGTGTCGCAGGATATCCACACATTCTTGCCATCTCTGTCGTAGCATAGCTTCCGTCGGTAAAGTGTGCGGAACAAACGTCCAATTTCTTGCCACTTTCGCATCTTTGGGCCACTGGTGCAACTTGAATCCGTCCATGTTCGTGTTGTTACACCCTCCGACAACACACCGACGAGGCATGATGTCTCCAAGGTACGGAAAACAGTCGAAAAAACGGAAAATAACAGAGCTGATTTGACTCGGTGTTTGAGAAAATGGCGGATTGCTTCCCGATGTGACGCCACGTTGTGACGTCATCGCTCCGAGAGCGAATAATAGAAAGGCGTTTAATTCGCCAAAATTCACCCATTTAGAGTTCGGAAATCGGTTAAAAAAAGATATGGTCTTTTTTCTGCAACATGAAGGTATATATTGACGCTTACATAGGTCTGGTGATAATGTTCCCCTTTAAATTTTCGTTTAAGCATTTTCAAAATGACACGTCCAATCAAAATCAAAATCAAATATGACTAATTGTTGGTATTATCTTGGTTTCATGCATTTGTTGTGCAGTAACTCGAATACCTTTAATATGTATGAATTGAGTTAAAGTGGGATTTATTTATCGTGGTTCAGTTCAGTTTAGTTTCAGTTTCAGTTTATTTGGAAAATGCATACGATACAATGTAAATGCATCACATATTTCCGGTTGTTTCATTACAGCACGTCCGAAAAGGAGTAGGAAGAAGCTGAGCTTATTTAATCCTACCCCTTTTCATGCCATATCAATTGTATCCCAATTCCTTGTTCTCTGTAACAGAACAGTGAACAAATAAATAATAAATAAATAATATACTATAGTAAGCATACAAATATTAAATACATAAATAATCTTTGTCTCAATAAAAAAAAAAAAAATCATCATACTTCTTGTTTTGTGTACTTTGTGAACACTTTGAACAGTCTCTTAAACTGAATCATATCAGTGCTTTGTTCGATTTCTTTGGTTAATCCGTTCCGTAATTTAATTTCACATACTGATCTACTAAATGTTTTAAGTGTTGTACGAGCATACAAATGTTTTAAAAGAGATTTTCCTCTAAGGCTATATTTCTCCTCTTTTGTTGAGAAGAATTGTTGTACATTCTTGGTTATTCATAACAAAGTTATAACAATGGTTTTTTTTTGCAAGTTAATTTACACTCTTAATTGTTTTGAGACATTTGCCAGCACCCCCCGCGACCCCGAAAGGGACAAGCGGTAGAAAATGGATGGATGGATGTCTTTGTCTTATTTACCTTTGACTGCGAATGCAGCTGACATAGGCTCCAAAAGGGACAAGCGGTAGAAAATGGATGGATGGATGGATGTGTTTGAGTGTGACTTTGAATGACCAGACGTCAATAAATATTGATTTTTATTTTGTTTATTGCAGGCACTGATATTAAAATAATCCTAACATTATGATTTTTCTCGGGTTGGCATAAAGACAAATTAAAGAAAAAAGAGGATTATTATTGACAATATTTACCCTGTTCGGGAACGTTTGTGTTGTTAAAGTATTAGTACCTTCAGTAATAGCATTTAAAAGGCTTTTTAGGTGATGAAGTGGAATACTTTAATTGCAAACTGTTGAGAATGCATATATTTTTAAGAGTTCTTTCTTTATTCATAGTCATGTTTAAAGCAGCTAATATTTTCCCATTTGTACTCTTTTTGCTTGTATCTTATGTCCGCAAGTAAACTCTGTGCTTTACCTTGAAGGGTTGGAATGTGGGAGTATAGCATACTCCCTTTTTACCTTATCAGTAGTAGAACAAAGAGGCTGTATTCCTTTCTGGGCAGGGTGGGGGCTGTTTTCGTATTCAATAAGTTGTCTCTTCCCGTTTATTTGCCGCATTTGTAAGGACTGGTCTCCTAAAGCTTTAGTAAAACTTGATAATATTCCTGTTCTGTCTTGATAGTCCTTCTTACTCAACATATATGTCATCTGAAAGAATTTGGGATTGACCAGTGACTTTAATTCCCTGAGAGGAAGACTGGTCATACGCAACAAAACATAGTCCAAAATTACATTAAACTATATTATATACAAACCCTGTTTCCATATGAGTTGGGAAATTGTGTTAGATGTAAATATAAACGGAATACAATGATTTGCAAATTATTTTCAACCCATATTCAGTTGAATATGCTACAAAGACAACATATTTGATGTTCAAACTGATAATCTTTTTTTTTTTGCAAATAATCATTAACTTTAGAATTTGATGCCAGCAACACGTGACAAAGAAGTTTGGAAATATGGCAATACATACTTATAAAGTTGAGGAATGCTCATCAAACACTTATTTGGAACATCCCACAGGTGAACAGGCAAATTGGGAACAGGTGGGTGCCATGATTGGGTATAAAAGTAGGTTCCATGAAATGCTCAGTCATTCACAAACAAGGATGGGGCGAGGGTCACCACTTTGTCAACAAATGCTTGAGCAAATTGTTGAACAGTTTAAGAAAAACCTTTCTCAACCAGCTATTGCAAGGAATTTAGGGATTTCACCATCTACGGTCCGTAATATCATCAAAGGGTTCAGAGAATCTGGAGAAATCACTGCACGTAAGCAGCTAAGCCCGTGACCTTCGATCCCTCAGGCTGTACTGCATCAACAAGCGACATCAGTGTGTAAAGGATATCACCACATGGGCTCAGGAACACTTCAGAAACCCACTGTCAGTAACTACAGTTGGTCGCTACATCTGTAAGTGCAAGTTAAAACTCTCCTATGCAAGGCGAAAACCGTTTATCAACAACACCCAGAAACGCCGTCGGCTTCGCTGGGCCTGAGCTCATCTAAGATGGACTGATACAAAGTGGAAAAGTGTTCTGTGGTCTGACGAGTCCACATTTCAAATTGTTTTTGGAAACTGTGGACGCCGTGTCCTCCGGACTAAAGAGGAAAAGAACCATCCGGATTGTTATAGGCGCAAAGTTGAAAAGCCAGCATCTGTGATGGTATGGGGGTGTATTAGTGCCCAAGACATGGGCAACTTACACATCTGTGAAGGCACCATTAATGCTGAAAGCTACACACAGGTTTTGGAGCAACATATGTTGCCATCCAAGCAACGTTACCATGGACGCCCCTGCTTATTTCAGCAAGACAAGGCCAAGCCACGTGTTACATTAACGTGGCTTCATAGTAAAAGAGTGCGGGTACTAGACTGGCCTGCCTGTAGTCCAGACCTGTCTCCCATTGAAAATGTGTGGCGCATTATGAAGCCTAAAATACCACAACGGAGACCCCCGGACTGTTGAACAACTTAAGCTGTACATCAAGCAAGAATGGGAAAGAATTCCACCTGAGAAGCTTCAAAAATGTGTCTCCTCAGTTCCCAAACGTTTACTGAGTGTTGTTAAAAGGAAAGGCCATGTAACACAGTGGTGAACATGCCCTTTCCCAACTACTTTGGCACGTGTTGCAGCCATGAAATTCTAAGTTAATTATTATTTGCAAAAAAAAATAAAGTTTATGAGTTTGAACATCAAATATCTTGTCTTTGTAGTGCATTCAATTGAATATGGGTTGAAAATGATTTGCAAATCATTGTATTCCGTTTATATTTACATCTAACACAATTTCCCAACTCATATGGAAACAGGATTAACTGTCCATGTGTGCATGCGTGATGGTAACAAACTTCCGGAAATCAGTTGCCAAATACATTTCAGGGCTTCTGAGTCAATGCACATGGGTTATTGGCACATTAAAGCATTAATTTTGACAGCTCGACTATAAATGTTTATTACTAAATGTTAGTCATTACACGGGATTCCAAGCATTTTACAACATTGGCTGACAGGCTGCATTGTGATTGGCTGGTGCTCCATGTGACACTGACAGTTCCACGTACAAAGGCACTCAAAAGCCCATATTAATGTAGTCATGTAGGATTAAAATGTATATGAACTATTGTGAATGATTCAAAAAAAAAAACTGAGTATGATTGTGTAGCAACAACAGGGCTAAGCAATAACCCTATTGTGGATTCAGTTGTAAAACCCAAGGACACGCCAGTACTATTTCCCAGTGGCTCCACATATTCCATCATTCTGTCACTCACATCAGCTGCACTTTCTCATTACAGCCTCTCCTTTACCTCTTCTTCACTGTTTTCCTCATGCCCTTTGCAGACATACATACACACACACATATATATATATATATATATATATATATATATATATATATATATATATATATATATATATATATATATATATATATATATATATATATATATATATATATATATTTATATATATATATATACTCAAGGTTTCTGTGGTTATATAGTGCTCTATTGAGCGGAATATACATTAGGTCAGGAAAAAACACAGAGGTTATTTTCATCCCTAAAAGCATGTTTCAAATGTTACCTTGCTCTTCAGGGGATGTATGTATATATATACTGTATATATATATATATATATCTCCATCCATCCATTTTCTACCGCTTATTCCCTTCGGGGTCGCGGGGGGTGCTGGAGCCTATCTCAGCTACAATTTGGCGGAAGGCGGGGTACACCCTGGACAAGTCGCCATCTCATCGCAGGGCCAACATAAATAGATAGACATCATTCACACTCACATTCACACACTAGGGCCAATTTAGTGTTGCCAATCAACCTATCCCCAAGTGCATGTCTTTGGAGGTGGGAGGAAGCCGGAGTGTATATATATATATATATATATATATATATATATATATATATAATAATAATAATAATAATAATAATAACTGGGATTTATATAGCGCTTTTCTAAGTACCCAAAGTCGCTTTACATGTAGAACCCATCAATCATTCACACCTGGTGGTGGTAAGCTACTTTCATAGCCACAGCTGCCCTGGGGTAGACTGACGGAAGCGTGGCTGCAATTTGCGCCAACGGCCCCTCCGACCACCACCTATCATTCATCATTCAATTCACCGGTGTGAGTGGCACCGGGGGCAAAGGGTGAAGTGTCCTGCCCAACAACACAACGGCAGCGATTTTTGGATGGTAAGAGGCGGGGAGCAAACCTGCAACCCTCAGGTTTCTGGCACGGTTGCTCTACCCACTACGCCATGCCGTAGTGGGTAGAGACACCCTGACCCTGGATCTCAGGAAACAGAGTGGACCGACACCAGCAGATGAAATGGCACCCCAAACCATCACTGATGGTGGAAACTTTACACTAGACTTCAGGCAACGTGGATCCTGTGCCTCTCCTGTCTTCCTCCAGACTCTGGGACCTCGATTTCCAAAGGAAATGCAAAATTTGCATGGTTGGGTGATGGTTTGGGGTGCCATGTCATCTGCTGGTGTCGGTCCACTCTGTTTCCTGAGATCCAGGGTCAACGCAGCCGTCTACCAGCAAGTTTTAGAGCACTTCATGCTTCCTGCTGCTGACCTGCTCTATGGAGATGGAGATTTCAAGTTCCAACAGGACTTGGCGCCTGCACACAGCGCAAAATCTACCCGTGCCTGGTTTACGGACCATGGTATTTCTGTTCTAAATTGGCCCGCCAACTCCCCTGACCTTAGCCCCATAGAAAATCTGTGGGGTATTGTGAAAAGGACGATGCAGAATGCCAGACCCAAAAACGCAGAAGAGTTGAAGGCCACTATCAGAGCAACCTGGGCTCTCATAACACCTGAGCAGTGCCAGAAACTCATCGACTCCATGCCACGCCGCATTAACGCAGTAATTGAGGCAAAAGGAGCTCCAACCAAGTATTGAGTATTGTACATGCTCATATTTTTCATTTTCATACTTTTCAGTTGGCCAACATTTCTAAAAATCCCTTTTTTGTATTAGCCTTAAGTAATATTCTAATTTTGTGACACACGGAATTTTGGATTTTTATTTGTTGCCACTTCAAATCATCAAAATTAAATGAAATAAACATTTGAATGCATCAGTCTGTGTGCAATGAATAAATATAATGTACAAGTTACACCTTTTGAATGCAATTACTGAAAAATATTCTAATTTACTGGCTTTTACCTGTATATATCCATCCATCCATTTCCTACTGCTTGTCCCTTTTGGGGTCGCGGGGGGTGCTCGAGCCTATCTGCATTCGGGCGGAAGGAAAGTCGCCACCTCATATATATATGTGTATATATGTATATATATATATATATATTATATATGTGTGTGTGTGTGTGTGTGTGTGTATATGTATGTATATATATATATATATGTATGTATATATATATATATATATATATATATATATATATATATATATATATATACATACATACATACATAATATACCTACTCAGTGACCTAGTGGTTAGAGTGTCCGCTCTGAGATCGGTAGGTTGTGAGTTCAAACCCCGGCCGAGTCATTCCAAAGACTATAAAAATGGGACCCAATTGCCTCCCTGCTTGACACTCAGCATCAAGGGTTGGAATTTGGGGTTAAATCACCAAAAATGATTCCCGGGCACGGCAACCGCTGCTGCTCACTGCTCCCCTCACCTCCCAGGGGTTGATCTAGGGTGATGGGTCAAATGCAAAGAATAATTTCGCCACACCTAGTGTGTGCGCGACAATCATTGGTACTTTTAAGTTTATATAAATATATATATATATATATATATATATATATATATATATATATATATATATATATATATATATATATATATATGTATAATATATATATGTATGCATATATATGTATATATGTATGTATAATATATATATGTATGCATATATATATATATATATATATATATATATTTATATACAGATATATATATATACAAATATACTGTGTATGTATATATATATATATATATATATATATATATATATATATATATATATATATATATATATATATATATATATATGTATATATATATATATATATATATATATATATATATATGTATACAGTATAATAGACAAAAAACACTTCATGTATAGCCATAACCTTGATATAACCTGTGCATGGACTATAGTGTAAATACAATAAACGGCCCAGTCAGGCGTTTTAAGTACAGCATGGACCCGGCAGGTGAAAGCAATGAGTCATCAGTTGCTAGGTCACTTCCCCACAACAAGCCAATTCATCAGCGCACGAGCCATTAAAAGTGCACCTGTTGTAAACACCTCATCATAAACCTGGCCAAAGAGCACCTTTGTTTGTTTGTACAGTAGGAGGGGAGCGTGTTCATTGTATAAAACACCACATAAATGCCCTGAAGGAAAAGCACGGAGCTTTATTTGGCACATATAGGAGGCTCCCCTGGGACTGCCTGATGCTGACACTGCAGCTCCTGCAAGGCACACACACACACACACACACACACACACACACACACACACACACACACACTCTTGTATTTCTCACCTTCTTGAGACCTCTGAATAATGCCTACTGCTTTAGGACCACCCTTTCTAGATGTATAAAGAAGTGTATTTACAACATTAATAATATATACATACTATGCAAATATAAAAAAGCTTGTTGTGAAAAATGAGTTGGAATTTCACAAGAAAAACGTAGAATTTTGGCAGTATTGTAATAAAAGTCATAATTTTACTCAACGCAAGTTAAAATTTTACAGGAAAAACTGAACATTTGTGCAATATTACGATAAAAGTTGGAATTTTACTCAATAACAGTCGCAGTTTTACAAGAAAAAGCTTTACACTTTGGCAATTTTATGAAAAGAGTCGTAATTTTACTCGACAAAAGTCACAATTTAATAAGAAAACTTTCAAATGTTGGCAATATTATAATAATAATCGGAATTTTACTCGGCAAAATTATGACAAAAGTCATCATTTTAATTATCACATAAGTCATAATTTTACTCCGAAAATGTCACGATTTTACAAGAACAACAAAAAGAAATGGCAATATTGTGATAAAAGTCAGAATTTTATATGACAAATGTCACCATTTTGCATGAAAAAGTAATAATTTTACATTAAAAAAAAGTAATCATTTTACAAGACAATATTGCAATATTACAGAAACTTAAAGAATATGAGAACTTGTTCCCAATTTTATAAGAAAAAAGTCAACACGTTGTAAGAAAAAGACTGCTTTAAGTACGTTTTTTTGTTGTTGTTGAATTGGTTTTTAATCTTCATTATTTACTTCAAGTTATTACAGTATGTCTCTATATACATTTTTTTTTATTATTATTAATTTTGGCCAAAGGGGGCGCATTTCAATTTCTTACACACACTTATTACATATGTCGGCCAGAGGGGGTGCACTTCAAATTTTTACACACACTTGTTATTTCATATGTTGACCAGAGGGGGAGCACTTATAAAACCGACACACTGTCAATTTGAAAAATCCGTCCTTTTTGGGACCACCCTCGTTTTGATAGATTTCACCACCAGGGGTGCAAATGAGACATTCTCTGTTAGATGCAATGGTTTTCCGTTTTGGGACCATGATTTCGGTCCTCATATGGACGGTTCTTTTCCTTGTTGATGTCTCAAGAAGGGTAGAAATACAAGATCACACACACACACACACACACACACACACAACCCAGCAGCATTCTTCACTCATTTCTGTCTCCTTTTAAAACCCTTTCATCCTCTGCGTCCCCTTACACATATTTATTACATCAATGTGCTAAACATCCCACTCCTCTTAATAGAGCTGCTTTAATGAAAACACAAGAGAGCGAGGAGGGGGACTAATAACAAAAGGAGGAAGAGGCCATAGGAGATAAGAAGGAATGAGACATGGCAGACAGAAAAGGCAGAGAGACACCTCCTGGGACAAACTGCAAAGGCTGAGGAGAGAGGAGCTTAATTTCCCAGCACCATCTGTTACCAGTCCCTGGCTTGAAAGCTCCACTTATGTCAAACCTCCCACATCCATGCTCACCCCCACTTTAGCACAGATAAATGACTCCACCTGCCTCTTTTCTAGGTCATAATCAATTCTATTTAGGCACAAATAAGAGTAGGCTCCGGCGTCGGAATGCACCGTAAATATTTTTCTCCCAATATATTCAGTCTGTTTAATCAATAGTAAGGCCTTCTTGTGTGGTCTTGGCCTGCAACCTTATTTTGATAAACATGTTTCATCTCAGCCATCTGGCATTGATTATGTAAACCAGTGATTCTCATACTGTTCGCCAAATCACCAAAATATTCAGTGTTACTGTTCAAACGGTGTGTAATGTTACAGTAGCATACCTGCCAACTTTTGAAATCAGAAAAACCTAGTAGTCAGGGTCCAGGGGCCGCAGGCCCCGGTAGGTCCAGGACCAAGTCCTGGTGGGGGGTTCAATAAAATGATTACCGTATTTTCCGCACTATAAGGCGCACCTAAAAACCACAAATTTTCTCAAAAGCTGACAGTGCGCCTTATAACGCGGTGCGCTTTATATATGGATAAATATTAAGATTCATTTTCATAAAGTTTCGGTCTCGCAACTACGGTAAACAGCCGCCATCTTTTTTCCCCGTAGAAGAGGAAGTGCTTCTTCTTCTACGCAAGCAACCGCCAAGGTAAGCACCCGCCCCCATAGAACAGGAAGCGCTTCTTCTTCTACTGTAAGCAACCACCCGCCCGCGTAGAAGAAGAAGAAGCGCGCGGATATTACCGTACGTTTCATTTCCTTTGTGTGTTTACATCTGTAAAGACCACAACATGGCTCCTACTAAGCGACAGGGTTCCACTGACTTTTGATATTCCTGTGAACCGCACTGTGGATACAACGGGAGCACGTACGGTGAATATTCGCACCACAGGGAATGAGAAGTCATCCTTCACTGTGGTTCTAGCTTGCCATGCTAATGGCCAGAAACTTCCACCCATGGTGATATTCAAAAGGAAGACCTTGCCAAAAGAGACCTTTCCAGCCGGCGTCATCATAAAAGCTAACTCGAAGGGATGGATGGATGAAGAAAAGATGAGCGAGTGGTTAAGGTAAGTTTACGCGAAGAGGCCGGGTGGCTTTTTTCACGCAGCTCCGTCCATGTTGATATACGTCTCCGTGCGCGCCCACATCACGCTGGTTTTTAATATATTATTAAAGTTTGACTGACCTATCTGACTGTTTTTTTGACATTCCTTTAGCGCAGTTAGATGCGGCTTATAACACGGGGCGTCTTATAGGTGGACAAAGTTTTGAAATATGCCGTTCATTGAAGGCGCGGCTTATAACCCAGGGCGCCTTATGGTGCGGAAAATACGGTATTAGCATTCAGACAGGTTAAAATGTTGCTAAAACCATCACTTTTCTATCAGTCACAGTGACTTTTCAAAACAAAAATATTACAGCAAAATACTGCAGCATTATCGGCAGCAAAGCAAACCAAATTCTGCCAAGGAATTTCGTTTGAGTCTATTTCTTCCGCGAGTATTTTGTAAATGTTTTCGCCTGTGGAAGCCGTATTGCATTCCCTCAAAGACAGAAGTACTGACAATACTTTTCCAATGTCGTCATCGAAATATCGAACACAAATGGGGTACAGTTTTACATCGTCATAATCGGTGCTGCCGTCAGTCGACATGCTAAATGGTTCCGTCTTCATGACATCGGCGATACTTTTTGAGGATTCTGTTCCAAGACACTGAATAATGTTTGATGTTTTGGTTTCGACCACATCCATATTTTTTGGCGATTTTCGAGTCGGGAAACATTTTCCGAAATAACTGTCCCATGTGATCAGCCAGTGCGATTGGAAGTCCATGCTCAATTATTGCCTCCGTAAATAAAACTTCGGCATTTATCACATCCAAAGAATCTGTTTGGGCGACGAAAAACGTTGAAAGTTTTCCACTTGTATCGCTAGCAACGGCATTAGACTTGTGTTTTTTTTGTCCCAACGTGGTCTTTTACATCGCTAATTCCTCCGTGTCCGATCGAAAAATCTTGTCTGCACAAGGTGCAATTCGCGTAGTTTTCACCCTTTTTGGAACGGATAATTATTCCCGGACAGGCTTTTGAATATTCTTCACGGAATGACTGCAGTTTTCTTTTCGGTTTAAGACCCGTTTGCGATTTTTCTCCGGCTGATTCCATGATCGTTCGCTCGTTTGGAAACAATGGCAACTGGTGCCTCGTGCTTGGCAGCGGTGCTATAAATAGCCTCGCGCATGGCATTCGGAATGGCTCGATAGGAAGTTACGGGAAGCAGTGTCGATTGTCATTGTTGTTACGCGATTTCGTGAATAAAACTTAAAAAAAAAAAAAAAAATTCAAATTAATGAAAAATCGTATTTTTTATCACTGCAACCGTAACCCGGAATAGGTTGATGGAAACCGTACTAATTACGGGAAAACCGGAGTAGTTGGCAGGTATGCAGTAGACTTAGGCCTACTATGCTATTGTAGTTTATTGTCGGGTCATTATAACGGTACTTGAAGAGCCAAGTGTTTTCTGAGCTCACACTCTGTGAATAAAGTTGGAGAACCACTGATAGGGAGTACACACTAAAATCAGGGGTGTTAAAACTTGTTTCCACCGAGGCCCGCATTCCGAGAAATTGCAGGACGCGGGAGCCACTTCCATACATTTTGGATCCGGTGTAAGTCAACATATGCTAAGATAGCTGAACAAAACATCCACTTAGCTGTGTTACAGGTGTCAAAGGGAATTAAGAGTAATATTTAAAAACACACCTCATTAATAATAGTTAATATTTACAATTGGTTAAAAGGCCAATAAAAAAACAAGCTGGGCTGCATTTGACATTCCTGCACTAGATACCTCCAAGTGGGAAAGATGGGCCCTCAAGATTCACTCAAGATGTAGGCAAGTGTCTCCAAGTATTCATATTTGAGGCCCCTAAGCTTCCGAAATAAAATGTTTAGCTTAGAGCCAAGAAGCAAAGTGTTCCGTGGGCTGGCAGTGTGTACACACCAGAGACCATTCCCTGGCATTTTCAGGGCTTCATTTAAACATTCTCTTGGGGTCTTTCAATGCTAATTTGCTGAAAAAGGTCACACTGCAGAAAAAGGCAACATCTATTCAGCTCCAAATGGTGTTTAGAAACAACAAAAGGTTGGCTATTGTACGAATTATACAAAGTATTCATCTGAGGTTTTGTAGCATGAAATTCACAAAACTATTTATAGTCGGAATATATTATGGACAAGAGCACTCCCGTGTGGCCACTTGAGGTACTGCAGCTTAAACTCCAGTTGCTTTTTTGGTAAAAAAAAAAAGTGTTCAAAGTCAAAAACTTGTTTAAAGAATGGCACCTTTCCAAAAACCTTTTTTTTTTTACAAAAGGAATGCAACTTAAGAGAAACAGTCTCTTTTTCTCCAAACTTTTATTTGAGAACAATATACAAGAACATCTTGAGCACGAAGACCATCCCTGGCTGGGCTCACTGGGAAAGAAGAGAAAGGCAAAGTTACTACAAGCTTTATTTGATTTATTCCTGGTATTAGGCTGTAGATTTGAGTGAAACTCCAAACAACACGTGGATCATGACTAACATGGGATGCGGTCTGAAAACATTAAACATCGGAAAGGACACACTGGTAAGGCTGCTCAACACTCACAAAACCACAGACACTTGTGTTCCGCTTGTGAACAAGTGTTTGTTAAAACATACACTATAGTAGGTTCTGTCTACTAGTAGCACAAATACCTGAGGGAGAGCCTACTGACAGGGGTAGGGCAACACTAAGGGGGTAAAAGTGGGTGAAGGTGTGACATGCTGGCACAACTAACATATGTATCTGCTCTGGATGTGCAACACAATGCACTCCATGCTCCTACTGGATTTATACCTGACACTTCATTTCTGCAATAGTATTCCGTGGGATGCGAAGTGAGGAACAAAAAGATGGAATAGAATTACGTTAATTTCAGATATCAAATTTCTGAGGGTTTGTTGAGTAACACTAGCCTATAACTCAAGTTTTACAAGCACACGAGTTGCGTTTGTAGGATATTCAACTGATATTAAAACTGAATTGTTATTCAAACATTGACTTCTGGTATTAATCTTGTGGGAAAGGTTTGTGCCGCAGATGAGTTTGCAAGGAAACCACTAAAGTAGGATTGTAACCACTAAGTTTCCACTTCCACTCGGGTGCCTATCAATGAATGTCATCATTTGGGTTATGAAAGGCAGACGGATATTTAAGTATCTGTCAACTCCAAAGGAAGTGTGTAAAACCCAATACGGTAGTACCTCGGTTTTCATACGCCACACATTTCATTGGATTCAGTTTCACATACCGTACATTTTTGCCAGAAATGTGCTGTTTTTCTCATATTGACACTTATTGTACAGCAAAACATTGTGACTAACAAACTAGCCTATTTTCCCGTCTGTCGGTTTGCTGAGTGCCCAGACTCAGATTGTGTTGGTGTCTCAATGTTATGTTAATAATGCACTCCGAGAGTCCAACTGTGTCCATTATGCGTATTAGTAACAAGACTTGCCTGTGTTAGCCTGTTAACACCATACCATAAGTCATTCTGACATAATCACTGGCTCACAAGCTGCAGCTTTTGAGAAACTATCATGTTAAACCATCAGTCCCTGTTCTTTTTTGAGTAGGACTATAAAATACTCCACTATGGGGCTAAAATGTCACAAATGGCAGCACTTTCATAAAAGTGAAAACACCGTTGGATTCAAGACATCGTAAAGTGGCGTCTAGGGATGTTCAGATCAAGTATTTATGTTGCCAATTCCAATATCATCCATGAGTGACATTGGCCGATACCTTTGGGCTCTTTTCCACCGCAGGAACTTTTTTATTTAACCAGGTAAATAAAGTTCTCCTTGTGTTTCCACCAAAAACTACCCCGGTAGATTTAGTTCTTAAGGAACTTTCCTGAGTTCCTGCCAGATAGGTGGGAATTTTAGAAGGTTCTCTGAACCTTACTGGGGACGGGCTGTGCTGTCGAACATTGATTGGTTGAACACAGTTGGGGGCGTTCATAAAACGTATTTTTCGAATACACACCACCCATGATTTACAGAATGCTGTATAACTTATTTCTTGTGTATTTCTATTACAACAAACTTGACAATGGAGAGAATGAACGAAAGGAACTTTCGACTTGCAGGGCGTTTTGTGGGGCATCTTTGTGCTGAAAAACGCTGATCAGTGGAACTATCTTGCAGTGTTTTTACTCAGTCGTAGTCTTTAAACTAAATGCAGTTTATTGTTTATTATTTTCACAAACTTCATTTCGGTACGACAAGGTACAATAAGTGGATGGGTTATTTTAAACGCATTTACAGTTAAGTATGAAGCCGGATTCGAAGCGACGACATCAGCTGCTTACTCAGAGACTTCGTTAGATGAATGTGAAATGAAGGTAAATGACAAATATTTATTTACTATTTTACATGTTGTAAAAGTAGTCACTACATTTCCATACACTAAATTAGTCTGATTTCTCAAATATTTGTTTATTTTATTTTCACACTTTCGTGTGAAGTCTTAGTGTTTATGCACATTCTCAAATCCGACTATTGGTCATAGGCCATGTGCCTCCCGTACACTGGGGAGCGTTTTTTTCATTTTAGCGCTGATAACTGAATTACTTTTCCGATTGACCTATGACGTCACACCAATATTCGGGATCCTTACAACTTGTTTTAACAGATGTCCGCTGTAATTTTGGCACAAATTACAAATATTACGTCTCTAAAGGCTATGCTGATGTTAAATAGACAGCTTCAAAAAGTGATCTTGGATTGGACGAACATGACGCTATTTCCAAGAATGTATCAGGTCAGATACACAGAAAGTCTGTGGAAGAGTTTTTTCGAAGGAATTTTTAAGACGAAAATCATGAAAACAAAACTTTTAAATGTCTCTAAGTTAATTCTAAAGGCTCTGGAATGATGGGCGTTTTAAATCCGTAGGAAAAGACCATTCGTGCTGAGACTGATATCCAGAGGAAGGTTGCTATTGTTCTGGACTATCTTGCCAGTTGGACGGAAAGTTAATCAAATTGGAGTGCACAATTGCAGCGTGATGGGTTTATTATTTTGCCTTTAATATACCTGCTTCATTATCTTTCATCTCATTGGTATTTGGTACTGGAGTCCAAATTAAGCCGGCATTTTCCATTTCCTTTGCTACCTTCTTAAATAAATCTCAATTTTTTTTCTACCATTGATGAATTTCAAAATTTTATTTTATTTTGTGAACCAAATAAACAGTCTCCTATTCATGACAATTGTTGCTGTTTTTATTGAATGGTATCTTATTCCGGGTTGTACCCTTCACATAGAGACTGGCACAGGCGCGATACGAAGGGTCCCCTCTGGTGGTTGAGAGAGCTGGTTTCCAATCACATAATCCCGGTGTTTTAGTCCGACTTTTCAAAACAGAACACGAACGGATTAAGGCGTTTCCATGGGTTGTAGGAAGCTTATTTAGAGCCAAACTATTTGAGAAATCGGACTACCGTATTTTCCGCACTATAAGGCGCACCTAAAAACCACAAATTTTCTCAAAAGCTGACAGTGCACCTTATAACCCGGTGCGCTTTATATATGGATAAATATTAAGATTCATTTTCATAAAGTTTCGGTCTCGCAACTTCGGTAAACAGCCGCCATCTTTTTTCCCCGTAGAAGAAGCGCGCTGTGCATGCTGGGATATGTGACGTTTCATTTCCATTTGTGTGTTTATGTGAAGACCCCAAAATGGCTCCTATTAAGTGTGTTGTCTGTCTAATTATAAATAATGCAGACGAGGCGTGTTAACTGAGTTCTCAACGTTTACTCACAGCGTGCTCATAACCACATTCTAACTCCCAGCATACAACAACGCTTCTCAGGGCTACCGCGCATGCTCGTCACTATCGTTGCATGCTGGGTAGTGTAGTTGTTATATTTGCTAGCTCATAACATCACATTAAGAGACACGCTTACGCGCTTAATTCAATACTCGCCGTCATTCCGGGTGGATTGACAAAAGACCTCCAGCCGCTAGATATTGGTGTCAACAGGGCATTCGAAGCTAGACTGCTAACTGCGTGGGAACAGTGGATGACAGAAGGCGAACACACGTGACGTTCACCAAGACAGGGAGGCAGGGAGACAGCGCCAGACGACATTTTGGATCCCACATTCGCCCAACTTTTCAATTCGGACAACGAAGGAGAATAATTCGAGGGATTTATGAATGAAGAATAACTTCAGAAAGTGAGCGTTATGTTTCTTTTGTGTGTTGTGACATTAACGTTCGAGCAACATTATGTTGCTATTGCTCTGCACTATTTTGAATTTTACTATGTTTGTGATTGCACATTTGCGTACATTTTGGGAGTGAACAGAGTTGTTAGAGCGCTGGTTTTTAATATATTATTAAAGTTTGACTGACCTATCTGACTGGTTTTTTTGACATTCCTTTAGCGCAGTTAGATGCGGCTTACAACACCGGGCGGCTTATAGGTGGACAAAGTTTTGAAATATGCCGTTCATTGAAGGCGCGGCTTTTAACCCAGGGCGCCTTATGGTGCGGAAAATACGGTAATTTATTGCATGACAAGTACTGAGTGGAACTCCATTGGTGTAGTTATTAGCCTCAACCGAAGTGGACCGAATGTTAATGCTAACAGGCTAACACTAAAACTGATGTGTTCGTGTTAACGTGACATGAACGCTGACATTTATTTATGTATTATTTACAGATGAAATGCGGCAAAATAAATCGCCTGACCCTCATGAATTCATCATTTACTGAGAGAACTTTCTGACTATTGGACAAAAAGGCCTGACTTTTTATAAACAACTCGGTACATTTTATTTTTTTTAATTATATCGTTTTGTATATTATTGTATTCTATTACTTATTTTTTAGTACAGGAACTGTGACTTAATACTGTATTTACATGGTATTTAAACAGCTGGGTTATATCTGTTAAAGTATCAATGTAGAAATATACTAAACCACTTCTCCATATATCCGCCTGATTTGTATTAACTACCCTGAACTGTGAAATGCTGTGGAAACAGAAACCACACATTTCTACAGGAACCTCTAGTTCCAGGATCCTAAAGTTCCTGATGAGTGCCTATTGACAGTAACAATATCAACAATATTTATCCTTATTCTATTTGATTTCATACAATTGTTTGAGCAAAACAAAGTCCATAGTACACAATAAATAAACTAAAGCAAAAAATACTATCTGCCAGGGATATAACAGTTTTGTAGATACTGCAGTATTAGTTTCAAAATCCTCACAATAGTGTCGTGACATGTGACGGTATCAAACTAAAGCTTGGTGAGTATGTTTTGTTCAGAAGCTTTTTTTTTTTTTTTGCATTGGCCGGACTGAAAATGACCTACATCTACCAAAACCCCTCCATTTAAAAGGACAGAAAAAGTGCAAAATACAGCAAGTATATTTTTCATGTAATAAAAAAAAAGCATAGTTAAAATAGCAATAGGAACAAACTATAAGACAAAACAGGCTAAAAGAATAAAGAAAAAAATTATGATGTGTTTAAAAACATGCACACTGATATTATTGATGAACTCCTAGCATTTTTAGCACTAATACTCAATGCATATAATTGTATCATTGATAAATTATTCACATTTTGGCTATCTAATAGGTTATGTGTTTAATCTTATTCCAGTGCATCGGCGCCTAATGTTAAGTGTGTGCGTGTGATTGTTAATGTGCCTTTCTTCGTTGATACTGCTTTAAAAAGTACTTGAATTGGTTTAGACAGTTTAGCTGGCTGTCTTTGGCTAAAATGATAGTTATATCATTTTTTTACACAACTTTGTCTCACACTTGTTAGCCAGCTAGCAAGGTACGAGCTAACAATCTTACAGAGTTGAGACCATCACCCATAGTCCAACATTCCTCCACTTTTAATGCTCCCGTATCACAGATCGCATCATAAAAACAAGATATGCTTTGCAAAATGAGCAAGGTATTCATATTTTCAACAGGAGGAAATATTCTCACACTTTACATGTTTTCATCCGCGATGTTAATGCGATTGGCAGTACTGACTCACGTTTTCCAGGAAAACACGAGCAATGACATCACGAATACGTGGACAAATTTATCGCCGACAGATTCTGCCATCAGTTGTCAACGAATCGTTGCACCTCTAATCTAAAATAAATTAGATTTACATTTAAGGGAAAAGATTATTCGGTCATATGATTCGGTCATCAGGCATTTTGGAAATGATTCTTAACAAAAACCAAGGTACCAATGTGTTGGATTGTACTCTTAATCCAAATGTTCAAAAGAACCCAGTTTGATGTAAATATGCATATTTCTGGCCCATTTACCCCACACAATGTGTATTAAGACATGGAAACCCAAAGACAATTGGTGACAGTGTACCCAACTTTTGGTACTTAACTTCACAAGCCATGCATAAGAAAATACCCGTGTACATGTGGGTTTAGCATCAACTTTGTTTTAACACCAGTTGGTGAGGACAGGGAAGGTTAGCTATATTCTAAAGTGAGGAAAAGAGTTAGCTTCCTTGTAAGCATTTACCTTCTGTGGTTTCCGGAGAACATATTATAGCATTGAAAGAATGACAAGATGAAGTTAACAGAATAGGACTTGCATAAAGAAGCAGTTGTGCACTCAAACAGAGAACTCATTAGTGCAACGTACCTTTTTGCTTGCAGCGCCCACCGAGGTTTTCTTGGTACCTCGTACTTTTTTCATTCTGTTCTTGCGTTCCTTGCGCTGTTTCCTTGAGGTCTTCTTTTTCTCATAGAGACCGTGCTGAAAGGAGAGATTTTAAAAGAAATTGTACACATTAACACAAGAAAGCATTCATTATCCCGTAGACTGTACAAGTTGCCATGCTCTGGCACATGAAATATATTAACAGAATTGTGTTTTTTGTATGAAACCATATTAACTAGTTAAAGCGCATTACTTATGATTGAGCAACAGTTCTTTTGTGTTAGTCTTCAAGAATTATTTGTAAATTCCTCCATACATGCAAAACAAATTAGAATCAAGACGCCATTTCTCACTCGCCTACACTATGGAGCAAATTCCTAATAACTGAATAGTAGTGTGAACTGTCAGAAAATTGACGGGCCAAGCAATGTCGCCAAAACTATCACAATATAGTTTTTTTTATATTGTTCAATATCAATAATTGCTGATACTTACTTCACCAATAACTACAGTAAAACAATTTAGGGTGCTATTTTTCAGTGGAAACTTGTCTGATAGCCAAGTAGGATGAGCACTGCTAAGGTAATAAAATAATTTAAGTAGATTTCAAGGTAGTTACAGATTTGAGGCACTAGATGGCAGTAGTGTATAAGCTATTGAACACTACACAAGCTAGTTTGAGAAGTTAACTCATTAAAACACATTGAAAGTATTAGGATGTTGCCACACTGTCTGCATTAAAACCAACAAAACTAAATACAAGTTACCGTACTGTTATTGAGTTGATATATCAAGATATCAACAGTTTCTCTTCTCACTCCATGCAGAGAATCCGCAGCAAAACAGAAAGACGGTGCAACCACACTCGTGTTATGAGAGTAGCGTATGTGTGTGTGTGCCTTTAAGAATGGCAATGTGTACTGTTGGGTGAGTGACGTCATAGTGAACAAAGCAAGCGGTAGCATGCAATTGCAGCAGTAGTGACGACTGGCAAATGTATCCGGTTGTGTCCTGCAGAAATAAGAATAAAGCGACCGAATTGACACGAGTCGGCGGCCTCGTCATTCAGACCCGAAAGCGGAGCTTAGCTGACCCATTGTCGGGTAAAGTGAAGGGTGTTACCCCCAACGAAAACATCGGTCCTGCAAGGAAAGCCTCCCCTGCGCTCCTCGACTACTCTCTGGGACTGGGAGCGAAACAGCAGAAAAGGTGTAACACTTGGTAGTTGATACGATTACGGTACGTGATTAGCTGTTAGCATGTCGCTCCCATTGCTCAAGTGTATACTGTTAACTGGCTGTTAGCCTGTCCCTCCCATTGCTCAGTGACACTTACTGTTTCCTGTTCACTAGGTTCCCAAAGCGCAAGTGACTTCATGAAATTAATCTTGCGTCATGATTTCCAAAAAATATTTATATTGAATATTTTATCGAAAATTATTTTAAATTGATATTGAGCATGTGTCTATTGCGATATACTGTATAATGATGTTGTATTATCGGCCCATCCCTAGGTAATTGTCTTGCTTATTAATTAAAACACTAATCGCTTGTGTTCCTAAGTACCACTAAATGAAGATTTGTACTACAATTTGAGAATCAAAAATGTCACCGCATCTGAACACTTGGGTATCAACTGTAGTTAGCGTTCATAAGGATGACAATTAGAGATGTCCGATAATGGCTTTTTTGCCGATATCCGATATTGTCCAATTCTTAAATTACCGATTCCGATATCGACCGATACCGATATATACAGTCGTGGAATTAACACATTATTATGCCTAATTTTGTTGTGATGCCCCGCTGGAAGCATTAAACAATGTAACAAAGGTTTTCCAAAATATATCAACTCAAGTTATGGAAAAAAATGCCAACATGGCACTGCCATATTTATTATTGAAGTCACAAAGTGCATTATTTTTTTTTAACATGCCTCAAAACAGCAGCTTGGAATTTGGTACATGCTCTCCCTGAGAGAGCATGAGGAGGATGAGGTGGGCGGGTAGCGGGGGGTGTATATTATAGCGTCTCGGAAGAGTAAGTGCTGCAAGGGGCTCTGGGTATTTGTTCTGTTGTGTTTATGTTGTGTTACGGTGCGGATGTTCTCCCGAAATGTGTTTGCCATTCTTGTTTGGTGTGGGTTCACAGTGTGGCGCATATTTGTAACAGTGTTAAAGTTGTTTAAATGGCCACCCTCAGTGGGACCTGTATGGCTGTTGACCAAGTATGCTTGGCATTCACTTGTGTGTGTGAAAAGCCGTAGATATGTGATCGGGCCGGCACGCAAAGGCAGTGCCTTTAAGGTATGGGACGGCGTGGCGCAGTGGAAGAGTGGCCGTGCGCAACCCGAGGGTCACTGGTTCAATCCCCACCTAGTACCAACCTCGTCATGTCCGTTGTGTCCTGAGCAAGACACTTCACCCTTGCTCCTGATGGGTGCATGGCAGCTCCCTCCATCAGTGTGTGAATGGGTAAATGTGGAAGTACTGTCAAAGTGCTTTGAGTACCTTGAAGGTAGAAAAGCGCTATACAAGTACAACCCATTTATCATTTATTTAAGGTTTATTGGCGCTCTGTACTTCTCCCTACGTCCGTGTACCACTCCGTACAGCGGCGTTTTAAAAAGTAATTAATTTTGGTTTTTGAAAACGATACCGATAATTTCCGATGTTACATTTTAAAGCATTTATTGGCCGATAATATCGGCAGCCCGATATTATCGGACATCTCTAGTGACAAGGTAACCCTTGAACACATCCATCCATCCATTTTCTACCGCTTATTCCCTTTGGGGTCGCTGGAGCCTATCTCAGCTACAATCGGGCGGAAGGCGGGGTACACCCTGGACAAGTCGCCAACTCATCGCAGGGCCAACACAGATAGACAGACAACATTCACACTCACATTCACACACTAGGGCCAATTTTTAGTGTTGCCAATCAACTTATCCCCAGGTGCATGTCTTTGGAGGTGGGAGGAAGCCGGAGTACCCGGAGGGAACCCACACAGTCACGGGGAGAACATGCAAACTCCACACAGAAAGATCCCGAGCCCGGGATTGAACCCAAGACTACTCAGGACCTTCGTATTGTGAGGCAGATGCACTAACCCCTCTTCCACCGTGCTGCCCTTAACAACAATCAATAGCAAAATAATTAAAGATAGAATACCCCGAAGGGAATAAGTGGTAGAAAAGGATGGATGGATGGATACAAATTAAAGCTCTGTCAGAACACCACTTATACTTCCTTGACTCACCCTGGCCAGTCTGTGCTTGGGCTCATTCTTCTTGGCGTAATCTAGGGAGTCGTAGACCATGCCGAAACCTGTTGTCTTGCCGCCGCCAAACTGAGTCCTGAACCCAAAGACGAACACCACGTCAGGGGTGGTCTTGTACATCTTGGCAAGTTTCTCCCGGATTTCCGTCTTCGGGACCGTGGCCTTGCCGGGATGCAAGACATCGACTACCTAGAAGACAACAATAACCCATGAACGCACGCCTGGGAGGACACTTGATGTAATAAAATCGAAACTTACCATTTGCTTCCTTTGAAGCAGTCGGTTCGTCATGAACTTGCGTGTCCTGACTGTTACTGTCTCATTCTAGGGGAAATAGCAAGAAAAAGGAAGCTATAAAGAATGCTCTTCCAATATTACTTCTTGCCGAAATACTTAGTGACTCACTTATCAAAGCTGCATTTTCCGTATTATTATATAGTACTGATCATTTTACTACACCTTTGCGAGGCACTTCATTACACATTGTTGGTAGCAAAGATGCTAACGTTAGCCTCAGAGCTTCCTTACCATTACAAATATGGGTTGTGTGGAATTGTGTCTCAACTGACAATTACGTGGATTATTTAAAATAACACACATGTATTTTTTTAAACAAAAACGTAAAGTTATCATTGCAAACGTAACCGACACATCTTGTGTTACTTATTGATAACATGTAGCTTAGCATTTGAACCAAATGCCGTTCATTTATCACTACGGCATCTCTTACAACGACAATATATGTGACTTCTTACAGGCTGGGCCGTAAACTATCGCTTGAAGTGAGTAACATTTGGGCCGACAAACGGATTGACTTGATGATGAGTGGATTTTAGTTGTACTTTAGCTCGCAAGACTCACCATCTTGACGGCAGGCTCGCTCAGCGACGTAGAAAAGGAGGAAGGACCGGCAGGCGACCGGGGTAATGCCTGTCCGAAAAGCGGGCGGGTGCCTCGTAGATTTGCCTGACAGAAAAGCGCAAAAATACTAAAACGTTAACTGTTCGCAACAAATGAAATATTCGCATGTGTTTTGTATTATAGACTCAAATAAATACAAGGTGGGACTGTTTTATTTAATTTGCGACAACACGTGATTCAGTCATTTGTGTCAGGGTCAGTAATGCAACCTCGATGCAACTCTTAGGAATTACACTTTTGGCAGGTTTTTTTGTTTGCGAAATCGTTTTTTTACTTGAAAAATAAAATGTTCGCCCGTATGACACACTAAAGCCTGGAAATAATGAGTTACAGACAGTAATAAAGCACTTTATCTTTTCTCACTATTTGTTCTTTCTATTTTGACATTAAAAAAATACATGTACTCAATGCATTTGCATATCTTTTACACTTGAATGTTATCTAATAATGCAACAAAGCATTATAATATAGCATATATTATATTAATTTTGGTCATTTTTCAACCAATTTTCTGCAACACAAATATAACGTTGAAACAACATGCTTTTTGACTACGTTTAATCAATGTTAGGTTCTGACGTTGATTTGACCATTGAATTTTGGTCATTTTTCAACCAATATTCTACAACACAAATACAAAGTTGAAACATCATACTTTTTGACGACGTTTATTCAATGTCAGGTTGTGACGTTGATTTGACCATTGGAATTTGGTCATTTTTCAACCAATATTCTATTTCTACAACACAAATACAACGTTGAAACAACATGCTTTTTGACAACATTTATTCAATGTCAGGTTGTGAAGTCTTTTATCACTAAATGTATTTGTCCTTTCTATTTTGACATTAAAAAATACATGTACTGCATGCATTTGCATATCTTTTACACTTAAATGTTATCTAATATCAATCAATCAATCAATCAATCAATCAATGTTTACTTATATAGCCCTAAATCACGAGTATCTCAAAGGGCTGCACAAGCCACAACAACATCCTCGGCTCAGATCCCTCATCAGGGCAAGGAAAAACTCAACCCAATGGGACAATGAGAAACCTTGATAATATACTGTAAAAAAACATTATATTAGCATGTATTCCCCCAAATTGTTAAAAAATAAATTCTTCAATATCTGCTTAACTTATGATTTCAAAGCAAGTTATCCATCAAATTGTACACTGTGAAAATTACAATATATTTTCCAGTCAAATTCAATTGGGTTGAGTTTTTTCTTGCCCTGGTGTGGGATCTGAGCCGAGGATGTCGTTGTGGCTTGTGCAGCCCTTTGAGACACTTGTAATCTAGGGCTATATAAATAAACTTTTATTGATTGATTGATCAAATTCTGGCGACTGGAGTTTTTTTTAGTTTTTTTTTAATTACTATTACTATTAAAACAATAACCTGGCAGCTCTCTTGCATGAATTTTACCATAAAAAAAACAGTGGTGCTTTTTCCATTTCAGTCATATTTTTCTTATATGCTGTAAACACCATTGCAAATTTTACAGTAAAATTATCACGGCTCTGCTGCCAGTTTTTACAGTAAATATGTAAAGATATTTTTACAGCATACATAAAAAATATGTATATAAATGCATAGGCAGTTATATAAAAGTGTAATATACTATATGGAAATGTATTATACATTGTTACAAGGGCAACCACAACTGCGATGTGGCCCTCAATGAAAACAAGTTTGACAACCCTAGTGTATGCTATAGAACAGGGGTGCTCACACTTTTTCTGCAGGCGAGCTACTTTTCAATTGATCAAGTCGTGGGGATCTACCTCATTCATATATATAATTTATATTTACTTATTTATGAAATATATGTTTTTGTTAACAAGTTAAAGGTGTTTAATGATAATGCAATCATGTTTAACACATATAGTTAATTTTGTTAATACATTAAAGGTGTTTAATGATAATACAAGTATGTTTAATACATATAGTTAATATTGTTAACAAGTTAAAGGTGTTTAAAGATAATGCAAGCATGTTTAACACATATAGTTAATATTGTTAACAAGTTAAAGGTAGTTAAAAATAATACAAGCATGTTTAACACAAATAGTTAATATTGTTAACAACTTAAAGGTGGTTAAAGATAAAACAAGCATGTTTAACACATATAGTTAATATTGTTAACAACTTAAAAGGTGTTTAAAGATAATGCAAGCATGTTTAATACATATAGTTAATATTGTTAACAACTTAAAGGTGGTTAAAGATAATACAAGCATGTTTAACACATATAGTTAATATTGTTAACAAGTTAAAGGTGGTTAAAGATAATACAAGCATGTTTAACACATATAGATTCCTTTCTTTCATGAAGACAAGAATATAAGTTGGTGTATTACCTGATTGTGATGACTTGCATTGATTGGAATCAGACAGTGGTGATGATAACGTCCGCATTTTCGAATGGAGGAGAAAAAAAGTCCTCCTTTCTGTCCAATACCACATGAAAGTGGTTGGTTTTTGGCATCTTATTTGTCCAGCTTCCGTACTCCTTTGTATACACTTTACAAGAAATACATTGTCGGCAAACTCCGTAGCTTGCTAGCTTGTGCACGTCAGCTTTCTGAGACTCTTATTTTGGTAGCGCAGGCAGGATGAAGCAGACCTTTTATTGTGCAACTGTGCAGTCGGTCTTTGGAGTTTTGACGACAGGTACGGCGCCAGAGTCTGTTGAAATAAAGTGTTTCTCGCCTTCCAGTCGGTAATTTTAATGAGCTGGCAGCAGCCAGCGTCATCTCAGAAGACCTTCGGGTGCCGTGAATGTCAATCAAGTGACGGAAGTGACGTCATAGTGAAGATTTATGATCGCTCATTTTTAGGACTATTTTTTTAATGCCTGGCTGGTGATCGACTGACACACCCTCCGAGATCGACCGGTAGATCGCGATCGACGTAATGAGCACCCCTGCTATAGAACCTATGTGTCAAAGTCAAGGCCCGCGGGCCAGATCCGGCCCACAAATTAATTATTTGTGGCCCCCGGGATGATATTTGATTAGTGTGAATGTGTGTTAGTGAATGGGTGCATGTGGAAATAGTGTCAAAGCGCTTTGAGTTCCTTAGAAAGGTAGAAAAGCGCTATACAAGTACAACCCATTTACCATTTTAGTATTAGAACCGGCCCACAGGCCACAGCCGCCTGCTGCGGTTTTGCACGCACCAATACTCCATCAGTGTTGGCGCTAGGAATCTTCAAAATGGGATCCCAGGGACCCCCTCAAGTCATAAAAATGGGGTCCCACAATACATTTTTGGGATCCGACTTTTTTGTAACAATTTTGAAAACAAATGATAAATGTATGCATTATCCTGTTATATCTCACATTCTATATTGGAAAAAGGTTGTCATAAACGTTACTTAATTCATTTAAAAAAAAAAAAAAATACAAAAGAAAATATTTTTATGATTGATTGAGACTTTTATTAGTAGGTTGCACAGTGAAGTACATATTCCGTACAATTGACCAATAAATGGTAACACCCCAATAAGTTTTTCAACTTGTTTAAGTCGGGGTCCACTTAAATCGATTCATGATACAGATATATACTATCAGATATATACTATCATCATAATACAGTCATCACACAAGATGTGCATATGTAAATGTATTCAGTTATAAACATTCACTCACTTTCTTCTTTCCTTCATGGATCTAAACTTTACCGCTGCCGGTATTTTTTTCCTATACTTTTATTGCAATATTTTCAGAATGTGTTTGTTCGATTTTTGGCCAAAGTAAGACAAAGAAAACAATCTGAAGTTGTCTTTATTTTTTAGTTTTAATGCCATGATTTTAATAGTCCGGCCCGTGTGTGTAGATTTTCCCTGAGCTAAAATGAGTTTGACACCCCTTCTACAGAACTTTCAAAAACTGTTAGGATAGAGTTCAAGGGTGGACCCCGGGATGCAGAGAATGGAGGCAAGGGACGCGATAACAAATGAAAATATTTAATAAGTCCAAAATGGTAACTAAGGGTGATGGGGCAAAAGTGCACACCATGGGAAATATAACAAAAGTAGTCTCTTTCAGAGGTTGGCGGAGCAAAGGTCAGGACGCACACAGCGTGGCAAAAACTAGTCCTCTCAAAACAAGGTGGCTAGGAAAACAAAAACACAACGAGGTCAATATTACAGAAATATGCGAAGGCAACATACCAGGGAAGCAGAATCAAGGTAGCACATGTCAGAGCGGAGTTCAGGAACAATAACCGGCAGGGACCAGATGGTGGAGACGTGCTTAAATGCTACCAGGAAGTGATTAGCAGCAGGTGTGCCTCGTTGGGGACAAAAGACTGAGGAAGAAACTGAAAAACCAATAGAGAAGGCAGGGAGAAGACAACAAACATAACAAAAAACATTCTCACCAAAATAATAAAGAGTACTGCACAATCATGTTTTTTTGTTTGTTACAGAACTTTATTGATCTTGTCGCAACAGCGTCCACTGGCATTTTGTTTTTGGGTGTTTCATGAAAAATAAAGTTTAATCAGAACAGAAAGTTACAATAAGCATGTTCCAAATCTTGTTTTTTTTATATATTTATTTATCGTACAATGTTAAGCCCTCATTGTCCAACCAAACTGACTTGAAATACATTTTCACTCCAGAATTTTAGGACAGTAAACAAAAAAAAGATACATTTAAAATAGGGGTGAATTGTTGTAAATAAATAAAACAATCACTCAATTTATGTGGGTTGCTCATCCGTGACACTGTTCTTTCAAACTCCACACCCGCTTAAGGAAAAAGAACAAAAAAAAAAAAAAAAGTAATCCTGTTTTTTTTTTTTGCTCAGTTGCTGAATACAATGTCCAACGTTTACAGTGAAAAAATAAACATCTGTTTGCAGTAGTACAAATCAATGGCCTGTAGGTTTTATGTACTGCATTGCATTTAAGTAAGGCGTGGGCACACTTACGCGACACGTTAAAAATGTCAAATAAAATACGGCCGTTACAGTAGAAATAATTAAGGACACTGGGGACAGATTTGCAGATGGCACCATTTGAGTGACCCTTCTCACAAATCACTTCTAAAGCCAAACAAGACCCTCGTTACAGTAAGATGCATTTTTTTTTAAATTCAAGAAAATCAAACGCATACAACATTTCTAGATCATTTCAAGTCTTCCAAAGACAAACCTTCGCCCAAAACGAACAATGGGCTGTCTTTTCACAGGTCTAAATATTCAAGTAAAGTTGGGAGTAGGGATGTCCCGATCCGATATTTGGATCGGATCAGCAGCCGATATTTGCAAAAAAAATGCGTATTGGCAAGGCATGGGAAAATGCCGATCCAGATCCAGTTGAAAAAAAACTCCGGTCCGTGTTTTCCAACGCACCGATTTAAATAATGCATTCCACTTTTCTGCTGCTCCCTAATTTCCGTTCCGCATTTTCCAGCACACCTTCAACACATCCACAGGTCTGTGGATTCTCACGCAGTTGCTTTTAGCTGCTGGCATTACACGACAGGCTCTTTTCACTCTTTCCTGTCTCCCTCTTACAGACAGCAAGCGCACCTTCTTACACACATCACTTACTGTCACGTCATACGTCACATACGTATACGTCCTCTCCCAGCAGAGAGCGAGGTAGCAGCATGGCTAACGTTAGCTGTGATGCTAGCGCAGCCGCTAAGGTGCGCACTGCTCAAGCGTCCTCTGCGCACGGCAAATCTATGCCACGCACAAAATCAAATAAAAAAATAAGCGCATAACAATTTTCGACACACGGACACGACAGAGAAAACAGTTTTCGTCATCATTGTTCAAATATTGTAAGCGTCTCGGTGCCACACGTCCACACCATCAAAATGCCGAGGCAAACATTTCCAGATCAACACCGTATGAAAAAAATAGTGATTTTTTTTAGTTGTGATTTCCCTCTCTGCATGACAATTTAAAAGTAGCATATATTAATGCAGTATGAAGAAGAATGTTTTAATGTAGACACATAGAATCATCATACTGCTGTGATTATATGCATCAAGTGTTCATTCAAGGCTAAGGCAAAATATCGAGATATATATCGTGTATCGCAATATGGCCTTAAAATATCGCAATATTAAAAAAAGGCCATATCGCCCAGCCCTAGTTCAATGATGCCATTTCTGTTTGTCATGTATAATTTTGTCTATTTTGTGTTTATCCTTGAATAAACAGGTCAGTTTCTTGTTACCAACCATTGTGTATTATTCAAACTCCCCTAATTCAGCTGGCTAGTTGTTATCAAGAGTACTAAAACCCTTTTCAACATGATTCTGACAACTAAGTAGGCTAAATAACTTTAATACGTGCTCGGATAGGCCAGTATCGGTCAGTATCGGTATCGGTCAGTATCGGTATCGGATCGGAAGTGCAAAAACAATATCGGATCGGATCGGAAGTGCAAAAACCTGGATCGGGACATCCCTAGTTGGGAGTGGCAAAAATGGCATGTTAATGTGTTTATTGTCTTTCTTACATAATTATTTGTTTGTGGAAATTATCTCTTAAACAGTTATTTCACCCAAAAAAGTGACCAACTTTCAATATTTCTTAGCTAAGCTTCCTCATTTTGCTCATCTTTTAAATGCACCCAAACTTTCAAAATAAATCTGGAGGAAGCAGAGATATGAATTTATCCTGGCAGGGGATTATTATAATTCCCACCATTTAGGGCCGGGGGATCCAATTTTTTCTTCCCCTAAGGGCCACATAGATTACATTTATTGGTGTATTTCAATAGATCAAAAATCAATCTAGTGTTTGTTAAATATGGGTTAAGCAATTAAATACAGAACAAGCCAAACGTTTGGACACACCTTCTCATTTCAATGCGTTTTCTTCATTTTCATGACTCTGGGCAAATTAAGGCCCGTTGAGCTTTTCAATCTGGCCCGCCGGACATTCCTAAATAATTGTTTTAGATGTTTAAGATGTAAAGTGTAGCTGCCACTATGATGTGCAGTGATGTTTTCTAATGACCGTGGGTCTTCAACTATACTAAGTCTTTCAATGCTTGGAATCTGCATGATATAGTAGTTACTATAGTCATCTAATTAGTTACTATGGTCATCTAATTAGTTACTTTGGTCACTATAAGATATCTCAGATTGTAGGTGGGGTTTTTTTTTTACCCTTCGTGTTCATATTTCACTAAGTTTTTTGCAGTTTGGTTGCATTTTGGTTGATTGTAAAATATGTTGTCAATATTCAGTGTTTTATCCTTCATAGTTAATATTGTAAATCCCACATTCTTTTTTTTCATGTACATTCTGGGTGTCTCATTCCGTAAAAAAATGTCAAATTCCATTCCGTTTTTTAAGGCGGTCTGTCATAACGTTTTTAGCTTTCAATCATTATTGTGAGGTTTTGTATTAGTGGTCCTAAAAATAGATGTACCGGCCCCCAGACACACTTTTTTTTATCTAAATCTGGCCCCCCGAGTCAAATAATTGCGCAGGCCTGATTTACATTGTAGATTGTCACTGAAGGCATAAAAACTACGACACCTGTGAGGTGAAAAACCTCTTCAAGCTCATTGAAAGAATGCCAAAACAGTCATCAGAGCAAAGGGTGGTTATTTTGAAGAAACTCGAATAAAAAACATGTTTTCAGTTGTATCCCTTTTTTTTGTTAAAGTACATAACTCCACATGTGTTCATTCATAGTTTTGATGCCTTCAGTGACAATCTACAATGTAAATAGTCATGAAAATAAAGAAAACCCATTGAATGAGAAGGTGTATATTGGAAGAAAAAATTCAGCTTTGTGGTATAAGTAACAAAAGTACCCTCTTTTTTTACCCTATTATGGATATTATTCAAATATGAGAAATACACACCACCATTGTGTGATGTCCTGCATTAAAGGAAAGCCTATTCTGTCAGTTGTACAGGTCGTCTGCCAATTTTTCTTTGCTATAGGCCAGTGCAGACTGTGTTTAATTTTATGTCATTTACAATCTACGAATGGACTCCTTGCAGACTCCTGATTTAGGGACAATTTAGCTAGCTGCCTTCAATAACAGTGGAGAAACTCGTCAGAATAAACACAGAATTTGTCATAATAAATGGCAAAGGGTTTGCGTTAATAAATAGTGGAATGGCATGAAAGTGCTGACTAATAGGAAAATACGCATCCTTGAAACCATCGTGGAGCTTTTCAAGTACCGTATTTTTTGGACTATAAGTCGCAGTTTTTTTCATAGTTTGGCCGGGGGTGTGACTTATGTGTGAAATTGTTAACACATTACCGTAAAATATCAAATAATATTATTTAGCTCATTCACGTAAGAGACTAGACCAGGGTTCGGCAACCCGCGGCTCGGCTCTTTAGCGCCGCCCTGGTGGCTCTCTGGAGCTTTTTCAAAAATGTATGAAAAATGGAAAAAGATGAGGGGAAACAAATATATTTTTTGTTTAAATATGGTTTCTGTAGGAGGACAAACATGACACAAACCTCCCTAATTGTTATAAAGCACACTGTTTATATTAAACATGCTTCTCTGATTCGAGTATTTGGCGAGCGCCGTTTTGTCCTACTAATTTTGGCGGTCCTTGAACTCACTGTAGTTTGTTTACATGTACAACTTTCTCCGACTTTCGGGGACGTGTTTTATGCCACTTCTTTTTCTGTCTCATTTTGTCCACCAAACTTTTAACGTTGTGCATGAGTGCACAGAGGTGAGTTTTGTTGATGTTATTGACTTGTGTGGAGTGCTAATCAGACATATTTGGTCACTGCATGACTGCAAGCTAATCGATGCTAACATGCTATTTAGGCTAGCTATATGTACATATTGCTTCATTATGCCTCATTTGTAGCTATATTTGAGGTACGGTAATTTAGTTTCCTTTAAGTCTTCTTAATTCAATTTATATCTCATGACACACTATCTGTATGTAATATGGCTTTTAATTTTTTGCGGCTCCAGACGGATTTGTTTTTGTATTTTTGGTCCAATATGGCTCTTTCAACATTTTGGGTTGCCGACCCCTGGACTAGACATATAAGATTTCATGGGATTTAGCGATTAGGAGTGACAGATTGTTTGGTAAACGTATAGCATGTTCTATATGTTATAGTTATTTGAATGACTCTTACCATAATATGTTACGTTAACATACCAGGCACGTTCTCAGTTGGTTATTTATGCCTCATATAACGTACACTTATTCAGCCTGTTGTTCACTATTCTTTATTTATTTTAAATTGCCATGTCTATTCTTGGTGTTGGCTTTTATCAAATACATTTCCCCCAAAAATGCGACTTATATATGTTTTTTTCCTTCTTTATTCTGCATTTTCGGCCGGTGCGACTTATACTCCGGAGCGACTTATACTGCGAAAAATACGGTACTTCCAATATCCGCAAAAAGGGGGACGAAAATAAATTATATGCTTTTCAACAACAAAAATCCGAACTTAAAGGCCAAAATAACATTGAAAAAAACCAGCCACTTCCGACCAAGAGTATGGGTTTGAGGGAGTGCTCCGCTAAAGATCCACAGCCAGTAATGTGTGCACGATAAGCTCCATTGTTGTGTGGTGCTTGAATAGTATAGCAGCTATGGATATAGATTCAAAGAAACCCAGTTTCCATTACCAGTACGCACTGAATCCCCGTAAAAGAAACATTTACATCCAACTGCAAGGAGGCGGAGAGCGAAAAAAGATGGCTGCCATGAGGGCTCAACAACATTGGTTTTCTAATAAGCCAAGCCACTGGCACATGCCAGGTCATTTACTTTTGTTTTTTCTTGTGTTTTTGTTGTTGTTTTTCTTGCCAGTGCAGGAGCAGTCTGTTAGATGTCCATTTCAAACTGAGCGTCTTCACCTGGGACACAAAAGGGGAAAAAGAGCATGGGTAAGCAAATGGAGGATTCTTTCAGTGACAGCGTGGAAGCTACCGGTGGCAGGCTTCCCGTCGTGGTTGTTGACGTGGTTGTTGGCTTCGTTCTTCCGGTTCTCGTTGAGCGTGTTTTGGCTGGTCACTCCGGGGATGACAGGCAGGTGGACCGGCGGGGTTTGGGCTATGGGCGAGTTGCGCATGTCCAGCAAGAACTTTCGGTCGTAGATGATCCGCGTTCCTGTAACGAGGGAACACATCCGCTGTTGGTCGCTCATTCGTTTAAGGTCACGGGTGAGTTGGAAACCTGGGGTAACTAACTTTTGTAAATAAATAAAAAACATACAGTATTTTCCGGACTATAAGGCACACTTAAAATCTTCTTTTTTTTACCCTCAAAACTCGACAGTGCGTCTAATGTAAGGAATAAGTTTGGTTGTGCTTACCCACCTCGAAGCTATTTTATTTGGTACATGGTGTAATGATAAGTGTGACCAGTGGATGGCAGTCAAACATAAGCGACAAGTGTAGGCTGCACTATGATGGCAATATGACTCAAGTAAACTGGGTTCTATGAACACAGATACAACTGTATCTACGACGGATACTGCAATACAAAATAATCTCTCTCTTTTTGATGAAATAACATTAGAGGAACTATTACGGCGTGTAAGTGGGATAAAACAAACAACATGTTTACTTGACCCACTTCCTGGGAAACTTATCAAGGAGCTTTTTGTATTATTAGGTCCATCAGTGCTAAATATTATAAACTTATCACTTTCCTCTGGCACTGTTCCCCTAGCATTCAAGAAAGCGGTTATTCATCCTCTGCTCAAAAGACCTAACCTTGATCCTGACCTTATGGTAAACTACCGACCGGTGTCCCACCTTCCCTTTATTTCGAGACAGCCCTCGCAAAAATGACTAATGATCTACTGCTAACGATGGATTGTGATGCGTCATCTATGTTGCTGCTTCTTGATCTTAGCGCTGCTTTCGATACCGTCGATCATAATATTTTATTAGAGCGTATCAAAACACGTATTGGTATGTCAGACTTAGCTTTGTCGTGGTTTAACTCTTATCTTACTGACAGGATGCAGTGCGTCTCCCATAATAATGTGACCTCGGACTATGTTAAGGTAACGTGCGGAGTTCCTCAGGGTTCGGTTCTTGGCCCTGCACTCTTTAGTATTTACATGCTGCCGCTAGGCGACATCATACGCAAATACGGTGTTAGCTTTCATTGTTATGCTGATGACACCCAACTCTACATGCCCCTAAAGCTGACCAACACGCCGGATTGTAGTCAGCTGGAGCCGTGTCTTAATGAAATTAAACAATGGATGTCCGCTAACTTCTTGCAACTCAACGCCAAGAAAACGGAAATGCTGATTATCGGTCCTGCTAAACACCGACATTTATTTAATAATACCACCTTAACATTTGACAACCAAACAATTACACAAGGCGAATCAGTAAAGAATCTGGGTATTATCTTCGACCCAACTCTCTCGTTTGAATCACACATTAAGAGTGTTACTAAAACGGCCTTCTTTCATCTCCGTAATATCGCTAAAATTCGTTCTATTTTATCCACTAGCGACGCTGAGATCATTATTCATGCGTTCGTTACGTCTCGTCTCGACTACTGTAACGTATTATTTTCGGGTCTCCCTATGTCTAGCATTAAAAGATTACAGTTGGTACAAAATGCGGCTGCTAGACTTTTGACTAGAACAAGAAAGTTTGATCATATTACGCCTATACTGGCTCACCTGCACTGGCTTCCTGTGCACTTAAGATGTGACTTTAAGGTTTTACTACTTACGTATAAAATACTACACGGTCTAGCTCCGTCCTATCTTGTCGATTGTATTGTACCATATGTCCCGGCAAGAAATCTGCGTTCAAAGAACTCTGGCTTATTAGTGATTCCCAGAGCCCAAAAAAAGTCTGCGGGCTATAGAGCGTTTTCTATTCGGGCTCCAGTACTCTGGAATGCCCTCCCGGTAACAGTTAGAGATGCTACCTCAGTAGAAGCATTTAAGTCCCATCTTAAAACTCATTTGTATACTCTAGCCTTTAAATAGCCCCCCTTTTGGACCAGTTGATCTGCCGTTTCTTTTCTTTTCTCCTCTGCTTCCCTCTTCCTTGTGGGGGGGGGGGCACAGGTCCGGTGGCCATGGATGAAGTGCTGGCTGTCCAGAGTCGGGACCCGGGGTGGACCGCTCGCCTGTGCATCGGCTGGGAACATCTCTGCGCTGCTGACCCGTCTCCGCTCGGGATGGTGTCCTGCTGGCCCCACTATGGACTGGACTCTTACTATTATGTTGGATCCACTATGGACTGGACTCTCACAATATTATGTCAGACCCACTCGACATCCATTGCATTCGGTCTCCCCTAGGGGGGGGGGGGGGGTTACCCACATATGCGGTCCTCTCCAAGGTTTCTCATAGTCATTTTACATCGACGTCCCACTGGGGTGAGTTTTTCCTTGCCCTTATGTGGGCTTTTTACCGAGGATGTCGTTGTGGCTTGTGCAGCCCTTTGAGACACTTGTGATTTAGGGCTATATAAATAAACATTGATTGATTAATTGATAAACAACACCAACATTGTATATGTTCCATTGAAAATATAGAACATTACACACGGTGCTCAAAAATGTATCAAAATGTTTTAGTACGACTTTGGTAAGCTATGAAGCCGCACCACTTGATGGATTGTACTGTGCTTCAACATAGGAGTATTATTATGGTGTGTGTATAAGGTAAGACATATTATCTGGCGTTTTGTTTCGCAAAATTATATCAAAAATGCTTCTTAAGGTTTACAATCACGTGACTATCAATTTCTGGTCAAATACACTTGCTTTGTTTGAATGTATCAACATGTAACAATATTCTATAATTATATTGCAGTTTACGTTTAAAAAAATCAATGCGCTACATTTCAATTGATTTTTTATATTTCAATAATAAAGATGGTAAAAGCTTGAAATCTGTATAAAAGGTAACTGGCTAAAAGTTACAATCCTTAATATTTAAAACAAAAAGCAAATAATTATTGAAACAACAGTGGTCGATGATCCAAAAAAAAATGCTTGATAGATTAACCCCTTGTGCACTGTATTGTGTTCAAGAGGTTCTAATAGATTTAAACTTTTGTGAATCTTGTAGTTTGATGGATCATCTCATAAATAATAGTCATAGTTGTGTCATTTTGTTTGATCCTAAATGCATATATTTATTAAAATCCCCAAATATATATAAAGTAAGCTGAAAATGTATGAGCACATTTCTCCCTTTGCTGACCTGCATGCTTGTCAGAGCACTTTTCAACCCCAAAATCAGATTCATAGATGCTTCTCACAAGTTGCTACAGCACAGTAACAGGTATAGTCATTAAAAAAAAATCAGGAACCTGTTACAGATAAAAGCTGACAAACAGGTCAGCAAAATTCCCTGACAGAAGACCTTTATTACAGCCATGACAACGTTGCACTGTACTACCCGTATTCACCTTTTAACCTGGCTGTACTCCAGTAAAATAGGTGCATACAGAATATAATACTTCATTAATGTACTTCGTAAAGGTGCCTTTTTAGCCACAATTTTAACAAAATGTCACCAGTTAGTAGGCATAATAGGAAGGGTGTGCAAACTTTTTTCCAATAAAATTGACAGATGAAGGGACACTATGACACTTGTGCATTAAAGTTGCTAAAACCAGTGTTATGTAGGTCAATATAGGCTAAATTATCTGAACAAAACAAAACAAAACATTTAAAACACTTCCTTGTGATCTAGATCAGTGTTTTTCAACCTTTTTTTGAGCCGAGGCACATTTTTTGCGTTGAAAAAATGCGGAGGCACACCACCAGCAGAAATCATTAAAAAACAAAACTCAGTTGACAGTAAAAAGTCGTTGTTGCAATTGTTGGATATGAATTTAAAACATAACCAAGCATGCATCAATATAGCTCTTGTCTCAAAGTAGGTGTACTGTCACCACCTGTCACATCACGCCGTGACTTATTTTGAGGTTTTTTTGCTGTTTTCCTGTGTGTAGTGTTTTAGTTCTTGTCTTACGCTCCTATTTTGGTGGCTTTTTCTCTTTTTTTGGTATTTTCCTGTAGCAGTTTCATGTCTTCCGTTCAGCGATATTTCCCGCATCTACTTTGTTTTAGCAATCAAGAATATTTCAGTTGTTTTTTTCTTTTTCTTTGTGGGGACATTGTTGATTGTCATGTCATGTTCGGATGTACATTGTGGACGCTGTCTTTGCTCAACACACTGTAAGTCTTTGCTGTCGTCCAGCATTCTGTTTTTGTTTACTTTGTAGCCGGTTCAGTTTCTAGTTTTGTTCCTTAAGCTTTAATTGGTTTTAGCATTAGATACCTTTTCATCTGCATACTGCCTCCCACTGTCGTCTGCATATTGGGATCACGACATACCATGTTCCGACATCTACAAAGCAATTACCGGTAGCTACCGGCTGCCAACTACTGATATGGAAGAGCATAACATTGTTACTCTGCCAAGCTCTAGACAGCACCGACACTCAACAACGGCACATTATTTGCAGACTATAATTACTTGTTTGTAAAACACGTTTTTACCCCAAGTAGGTGAAATTAGATAATCTGCTCCCACGGCACACCAGACTGTATCTGGTTGTGGTCAACCACGGCACACTAGTGTACCGTGGTTGAAAAACACTGATCTACATAACATTTAACAGAGGTTCTTGGGTCAAAATGTTGCATTGATTATGTTTTACAGACCATCTTCAAGCTGCTTTTTGCCTATCTCTTCAGGTTGCGCCGTTTTGTTGTAGTCTTTAGCGCTTCCATTGCGAGTCTACTGATAGACATCAGTTAGAAGTGAGAGCTATAGGCTACTTTGTATTCGAAAGTATTAGTCCGCGTGGAGAAACCGGAAATTCGAGTGGAGATGCGGTACAGGGGACAAGGCAACGAAGCTGGCGTTGAGCTGGGTTTGCCAGAGATTGGCTTTGCGGAGTCGTCCGCATGAGAGACGAGCGTGTTCGCTACCGAGCTTAAAGGCAAGGCTATCAACCTGATAGCAGCACTGCTCTTGAGGTCGTCAGGTAGTGAGGTTTACCAGCGTACACATGGCCCAGCCACACTTGGCTGGTGTCCTTTACACTTGTGCCGGACACTTTCGGTCTCCTTGGACGGATCATCAACCGGATATTGGTAACCTGCTGGGGATTTCATTGCAAAGAAACAAGCTCAGGGCTCCCACTAATTCATTATTATAGTGAGTTGTATTTTTCATGCACTTATTTTTGCTGTATTTATCTGGCACAAGTGGAAACCTAGTGGTTAGAGTGTCCGCCCTGAGATCGGTAGGTCGTGAGTTCAAACTAGGGATGTCCCGATCCAATATTTGGATCGGATCGGCCGCCGATATTTGCCAAAAAATGCGTATCGGCAAGGCAAGGGAAAATGCCGATCTAGATCCAGTTTAAAAAAAAACTCCGGTCCGTGTTTTCCAACGCACCGATTTAAATAATACATTCCACTTTTCTGCTGCGCCCTAGTTTCCGTTCCGCATTTTCCAGCACACCTTCAATACATCCACAGGACAGGTCTGTGGATTCTCACGCAGTTGCTTTTAGCTGCTGGCATTACACGACAGGCTCTTCTCACTCTTTCCTGTGTCTCCCTCTCACAGACAGCGAGCGCACCTTCTTACACACGTCACATACTGTCACGACATACGTCACATACTGTCACGTCATACGTCACATACGTATACGTCCTCCCCGAGCAGAGAGGTAGCAGCATGGCTAACGTTAGCTGTGATGCTAGCGCAGCCGTGTGACCAACGTTTCCTCTAAGGTGCGCGCCTGCGCAATTGCGCACTCGCTCTGCTTAAGCGTCCTCTGCGCACGGCAAATCTATGCCACGCACAAAATCAAATAAAAAAATAAGCGCATAACAATTTTCGACACGACACGGACACGACAGAGAAAACAGTTTTCGTCATCATTGTTCAAATATTGTAATGTCTGTCGAGACGCTTATCTCCATTCGGTGTCACACGTCCACACCATCAAAATGCCGAGGCAAACATTTCCACATCAACACCGTATGAAAAAATTAGTGATTTTTTTAGTTGTGATTTCCTTCTCTGCATGAAAGTTTAAAAGTAGCATATATTAATGCAGTATGAAGAAGAATGTTTTAATGTAGACATGCAAGCCTTGAAAGAAAATGTTGAAAATCAAGACTACATTTCCTGCAAATGGGTGCATTTCTACCCTATATTTTAACTTTAGATTTATTCTCATATCAAACTCTTTTGGCTGTCTTTTTGACACTTACATCCGGCGCCCCCCTCCACACCCTGGATTGTAAATAATGTAAATAATTCAATGTGATTATCTTGTGTGATGACTGTATTATGATGATAGTATATATCTGATAGTATATATCTGTATCATGAATCAATTTAAGTGGAACCCGACTTAAACAAGTTGAAAAACTTATTGGGGTGTTACCATTTAGTGGTCAATTGTACGGGATATGTACTTCACTGTGCAACCTACTAATAAAAGTCTCAATCAATCAATCAAAACACATAGAATCATCATACTGCTGTGATTATATGCATCAAGTGTTCATTCAAGGCTAAGGCAAAATATCGAGATACATATCGTGTATCGCAATATGGCCTTAAAATATCTCAATATTAAAAAAAGGCCATATCGCCCAGCCCTAGTTCAATGATGCCATTTCTGTTTGTCATGTATAATTTTGTCTATTTTGTGTTTATCCTTGAATAAACAGGTCAGTTTCTTGTTACCAACCATTGTGTATTATTCAAACTCCCCTAATTCAGCTGGCTAGTTGTTATCAAGAGTACTAAAACCCTTTTCAACATGATTCTGACAACTAAGTAGGCTAAATAACTTTAAACTTTAATACATGCTCGGATAGGCCAGTATCGGTATCAGTCAGTATCGGTATCGGATCGGAAGTGCAAAAACAATATCGGTATCGGATCGGAAGTGCAAAAACCTGGATCGGGACATCCCTAGTTCAAACCCCTGCCGAGTCATACCAAAGACTATAAAAATGGGACCCATTACCTCCCTGCTTGGCACTCAGCATCAAGGGTTGGAATTGGGGGTTAACTCATCAAAAATGATTCCTGGGTGCGGCCACTGCTGCACACCCTCACCTCCCAGGGGGTGAGGGTGACGGGTCAAATGCAGAGGATAATCTCACCACACCTAGTGTGTGTGTGTGACAATCACTGGTACTTTAACTTGAACTTTTAAAGCCGGTCCCTAACAATAATGCCTACATTAAACCGGTCTGTGGTGCAAAAAAGGTTGGGGACCACTGCTTTAAACGATGGTTTAGTGTGGCTGACATGGGGTTTAGGCTAAATAATGATTTGTTTAAGGAGTTATCCGGCTTAATGTAGACAGGTCCTGAGCCTTCGTACGAGCCAGTCTGCCCCACAACAAGAGGTTTGAGAAAAAGAAGGAGATTGTTTACTACAATGTCGGACTTGCGCAAAGCTCTTCGGGTCTGTTCCTGTCTCTGGCCGCCCTGCCCCTCACCCCAGCACACGATGGCGTGGAACACCGCAGAGGCCAGGTATGTGGGTGTTGAAATGGTGTTTTGTTGTGTTGTTTGTCTAAGCATGGTGCAATCTTATGTGCAGAAAATGTATTATTTCCATCCATCCATTTTCTTCCGCTTATCCGAGTTCGGGTCGCGGGGGCAGCAGCCTGAGCAGAGAAGCCCAGACTTCCCTCACCCCAGCCACTTTGTTCAGCTCCTCCCGGGGGATCCCGAGGCGTTCCCAGGCCAGTCGGGAGACATAGTCTTCCCAACGTGTCCTGGGTCTTCCCGTTAGCCTGCTACCGGTCGGACGTGCCCTAAACACCTCACTAGGGAGGCGTTCGGGTGGCATGCTGACCAGATACCCAAACCACCTCATCTGGCTCCTCTCGATGTGGAACAGCAGCGGCTTTACTTGGAGCTCCCCTCGGATGACAGAGCTTATCACCCAATCTCTAAGGGAGAGCTATTTCGTCCGCTTGTACCCGTGATCTTGTTCTTCCGGTCATAACCCAAAGCTCATGAGCATAGGTGAGGATGGGAACGTAGATCAACCGGTAAATTGTGACCTTTGCCTTCCGGCTCAGCTCCTTTTTTGATTGATTGATTGAAACTTTTATTAGTAGATTGCACAGTACAGTACATATTCCGTACAATTGATTAATTAGGTTGGGTTGCTTTCAACATACTTCAGTCAGCAACAATTATATAATCTGAGAAATGGACATTGTAACAGTGTAAATCTGACTTGGTAGGATATGTACAGCGAGAAGTGACCATAGTGAGCTCAGAAAGCATAAGCACAAAGCATAAGAACAAGTATATACATTTGATTATTTACAATCCCCGGGAGGTGAGATGTGGTGGGGGAGGGGGTTAGGCTAGGGTTGGAGCTGCCTGGAGGTGTTCTTTTAGTGAGGTTTTGAAGGAGGATAGAGATGCACTTTCTTTTACACCTGTTGGGAGTGCATTCCATATTGATGTGGCATAGAAGGAGAACGACTTAAGACCTTTGTTAGATCGGAATCTGGGTTTGAGTAAAACAACTTGCACTGAGCCTAGTCTATAAAATCCGCTACACCTCCCTGATACCGAAGTACATGTCAAACTACTTCCTTAACGTAAATGACCGCCATAACCACAACACCAGGGGGAGTTCCACAAACCACGTTAAACCCAGATTCCGATCTAACAAAGGTCTAAACTCATTCTCCTTCTATGCCACATCACTATGGAATGCACTCCCAACAGGTGTAAAAGAAAGTGCATCGCTATCCTCCTTCAAAACAGCACTAAAACAACACCTCCAGGCAACTTCAACCCTTGACTAACACCCTCCCCCTTCCACATCACACCTCCCCGGATTGTAAATAACCAAATGTAAATAATCAAATGTATTTCTAATGTATATACTTGTTCTTATGCTGTCTGAACTCACTATGTTCTCTGCTCGCTGTACATATCCTACCAAGTCAGACCTACACTGTTTCAATGCCCATTTCTCTGATGATGCAATTGTTGATGACTGAAGTGCTGTTATCAACCAAACCCTCCACATCCCACCCCCCGGATTGTAAATAATGTAAATAATTCAATGTATATACTCTGATGATTAACTTGTGTGATAACTGTATTATGATGATAGTATATATTTGTAGCTTGAATTGATTAACGTGGACCCCGACTTAAACAAGTTGAAAAACGTATTCGGGTGTTACCATTTAGTGGTCAATTGTACGGAATATGTACTGAACTGTGCAATCTACTAATAAAAGTTTCAATCAATCAATCAATCAAAAAAGATGTGGTTTTTGGAGCTCCCCCTGGTGTTGTGGTTATGGCGGTCATTTAGGTTCTGGAAGTAGTTAGACGTGTACTTCGGTATCAGGGAGGTGTAGCGGATTTTATAGACCAGGCTCAGTGCAAGTTGTTTTACTCTGTCCTCCACCCTGAGCCAGCCCAATTTGGAGAAGTGGGTAGGAGTGAGGTGTGATCTGGGGTGGAGGTCTAGAAGTAACCTGACTTCTTCACCATGTATTATATATTGCTCCATTTTTGTTTTTTTCGTTGTGTTTTACTTTTGAAGCTGTGTAGGAATGGCACCGCTGAAGTGGCAACTGGTTGCATCAGCTCTGTGTGTGCTCTTTTAAAGCCTTTTATCACCATGTGTTCTTTCACATTTCCCTCTTGTTTGTTTTTTTTTACCTATTTTTTGTGTCTGTATTGCAACCACATAATTTCCACATTGTGGGATAAATTGCAAACACAGTTAATTTATAAACGAAAAGATGATTTGGATAGCGGAAACGTCAGATTTTCTGCATTGCAAACGAGCCAATCAGAGAGCAGAGCGCTGTGAGTGGGCGTGGCTTACATTTGTTTTTGTTTTGAACAGTATGACAAGGCAGCTGAAGGCCAGGATTATGGCAACAGCAGCATTAATTGTGAGGGTTCGTTCTCAATGATGACACTTACCTCCAGGAGTGGTAGAGAATAAAGTGCCTCCAGGAGTGGTACAGTAGTCATGAGGTAGCTGCGTTGAATCGTTGATCAACACCGTCCTGGTCGGGATGGCCCTGCTCTCGCTTAGCTGACGACTAGTCGACATTTTTTCTTCGGCGCCTCTTCGGTGACAATTTCGGCTGCTGCGGAAACTTGGGGTTGTTTTTTTTTATCTCCCGACGGACGGTGGACACCCGGGCCGTTTCCCCCCGCTCTTTTGTGACTTTCCTAAGGCTTTCTTTTCGCTCCTCGCGTCCTCCCAGCCGTCAACACCGTCCCCTCCCTCAGCAAGGCAGGAAGCACGACAAGGGGCGGCCGGATGTGACGTCACGCGGCCGCGCGTCATTAGCCGCCGCCCAGTAAACACAACATATTAAGATCATTAATGTAAGTTTCTCAATATCTGACCTTTTTTGTGCCTTTAAAAAAGAATCAGCACTTTACTTTAAAACGCTTTCTACCTCTAACAACCAAAAAGCTGTGAAAACTATGATGCAGTGCTCCAAATTTGGATTATTTACGGAATTTGTGTGAGCCTATATATATATATATATATATATATATATATATATATATATATATATATATATATATATATATATATATATAAATATGTATATATATAGGCTCATATATTATATTCCGTGTGAAACACAACAAGCACAATAGCACAATACAGCGCTAAAGTAGAATGCAATTTATATACATATATATATATATATATTGTTTTACAAACAATATATATGTATGTATATATATATATATATATATATATATATATATATATATATATATTGTTTTACAAACAATATATATGTATATATATACATATATATATACATATATATATTGCATTCTACTTTAGCGCTGTATTGTGCTATTGTGCTTGTTGTGTTTATTATTGTTTCTTTAGTTGCTTTATTGCATTTACAACCCCCTAGCGCTGTATTGTGCTATTTTTGTACTGTTTCTGTACTTGTTGTGTTTATTATTGTTGCTTTGCTTGTTTGTAAATGTTAAATATTATTAAAAAAAAATTAAAAAAAATGTATATATATATATATATATATATCCATCCATCCATCCATCTTCTTCCGCTTACCCGAGGTCGGGTCGCGGGGGCAGCAGCCTAAGCAGGGAAGCCCAGACTTCCCTTTCCCCAGCCACTTCGTCCAGCTCTTCCCGGGGGATCCCGAGGCGTTCCCAGGCCAGCCGGGAGACATAGTCTTCCCAACGTGTCCTGGGTCTTCCCCGTGGCCTCCTACCGGTCGGACGTGCCCTAAACACCTCCCTAGGGAGGCGTTCGGGTGGCATCCTGACCAGATGCCCGAACCACCTCATCTGGCTCCTCTCGATGTGGAGGAGCAGCGGCTTTACTTTGAGCTCTTCCCGGATGACAGAGCTTCTCACCCTATCTCTAAGGGAGAGCCCCGCAACCCAGCGGAGGAAACTCATTTCGGCCGCTTGTACCCGTGATCTTGTCCTTTCAGTCATGACCCAAAGCTCATGACCATAGGTGAGGATGGGAACGTAGATCGACCGGTAAATTGAGAGCTTTGCCTTCCGGCTCAGCTCCTTCTTCACCACAACGGATCGATACAGCGTCCGCATTACTGAAGACGCCGCACCGATCCGCCTGTCAATCTCACGATCCACTCTTCCCTCACTCGTGAACAAGACTCCGAGGTACTTGAACTCCTCCACTTGGGGCAGGGTCTCCTCCGCAACCCGGAGATGGCACTCCACCCTTTTCCGGGCGAGAACCATGGACTCGGACTTGGAGGTGCTGATTCTCATCCCAGTCGCTTCACACTCGGCTTCGAACCGATCCAGTGAGAGCTGAAGATCCTGGCCAGATGAAGCCATCAGGACCACATCATCTGCAAAAAGCAGACACCTAATCTTGAAGCCACCAAACCGGATCCCCTCAACGCCTTGACTGCGCCTAGAAATTCTGTCCATAAAAGTTATGAACAGAATCATATACTCCTGGTAATTACTTATCACTGTAGTATTATACTGTAGTATTATATATATATATCCATCCATCCATCCATCTTCTTCCGCTTATCCGAGGTCGGGTCGCGGGGGCAGCAGCCTAAGCAGGGAAGCCCAGACTTCCCTCTCCCCAGCCACTTCGTCCAGCTCTTCCCGGGGGATCCCGAGGCATTCCCAGGCCAGCCGGGAGACATAGTCTTCCCAACGTGTCCTGGGTCTTCCCCGTGGCCTCCTACCGGTCGGACGTGCCCTAAACACCTCCCTAGGGAGGTGTTCGGGTGGCATCCTGACCAGATGCCCGAACCACCTCATCTGGCTCCTCTCGATGTGGAGGAGCAGCGGCTTTACTTTGAGCTCTTCAAGGATGACAGAGCTTCTCACCCTATCTCTAAGGGAGAGCCCCGCCACCCGGCGGAGGAAACTCATTTCGGCCGTTTGTACCCGTGATCTTGTCCTTTCGGTCATGACCCAAAGCTCATGACCATAGGTGAGGATGGGAACGTAGATCGACCGGTAAATTGAGAGCTTTACCTTCCGGCTCAGCTCCTTCTTCACCACAACGGATCGATACAGCGTCCGCATTACTGAAGACGCCACACCGATCCGCCTGTCGATCTCACGATCCACTCTTCCCTCACTCGTAAACAAGACTCCGAGGTACTTGAACTCCTCCACTTGGGGCAGGGTCTCTTCCGTAACCCGGAGATTTCCGGGCGAGAACCATGGACTCGGACTTGGAGGTGCTGATTCTCATCCCAGTCGCTTCACACTCGGCTGCGAACCGATCCAGTGAGAGCTGAAGATCCTGGCCAGATGAAGCCATCAGGACCACATCATCTGCAAAAAGCAGAGACCTAATCCTGCAGCCACCAAACCGGATCCCCTCAACACCTTGACTGCGCCTAGAAATTCTGTCCATAAAAGTTATGAACAGAATCATGTACTCCTGGTAATTACTTATCACTGTAGTATTATTTATATATATATATATATATATATATATATATATATATATATATATATATATATATATATATATATATATATATATATATATATATATATATATATATACATGATTGCATATTGTATTGTATAATGGAAAATATAAATATAAAATAGCACTGTTTGTATTATTTGGCCGGCATACCTTGCCTGCAAAATACTCCTGGGAATCGTTGAAAACAAGTAGTCAATTATTTTATAAAGCTGCTTATTTAGGCTTACAATTTAAATAAAGAAAGACAATCTAATAATATTCATCAGTGAGTTATTACATATGCCTAATTGTGGCTCTTAAAATGTGCTACATACATACAAACAGGGGCGCCGAAAAGGGGGGGTAAAGGAGACAGATTCTAGGAGCCCATGATGGAGGGGGGCCCAGAGAGGCCCCTAATGATGATGAAATTATAATACAGAAAAAATAATGACACTGTGTTGGGGGCCCTGTAAAGATTATTTTCATGGGGCCCAAAATCCCTAGCGGCGCCCCTGCATACAATACTGTATTGTATCTATACAACTACAATAATAACAATTGAATTGAATGTATTGTCAATACATACATTCGGTGTGAGAATTACTGAGTTAACTATACAACTACAATAATAACAATTGAATTGAATGTATTGTAAATACATTCAATTCAATTGTTATTATTGTAGTTGTATAGTATGTATTGTAAATACATTCGATTCAATTGTTATTATTGTAGTTGTATAGTTAACTCAGTAATTCTCACACTGTGGTACAAGACCACTGGTGGTATGTGTGCTCTTGTTAGAGACAAAATTACATTAGAAACATACTGTCTACACTGTACTGTCCAAAAGTCTTAGAACACCCTGAACCAAAATGGCTACCACGGCCTTCTGCAGCACCATACACAAATTATTTTGACAATAGAAATCTCACATTATTCAGAAAGTTATTGATTGATTGAAACTTTTATTAGTAGATTGCACAGTACAGTACATATTCCGTACAATTGACCACTAAATAGTAACACCCGAATAAGTTGTTCAACTTGTTTAAGTCGGGGTTCACGTTAATTAATTCATGGTACAAATATATACTATCATCATAATACAGTCATCACACAAGTTAATCATCAGAGTATATACATTGAATTATTTACAATCCGGGGGGTGGAATGTGTAGGGGTGGGGGGGTGGGGTGGGGGGGGTTAGGTTGGGTTGCTATCAGCATACAACAATTATGTCATCTGAGAAATGGACATTGTTTCCCGCTGTTGCAAAAGGTTTACATACAAGTGCAAAACATGAGCTTTGCACTTCATGTTTTCAACCTACTGTCTTTATTTATGCAGTATATCAATGTAGTTCCAGTATGGATTTCACTTAAAATTTTGGGCCTTTATTTTGGAACAAACTCCTGACTAAGTAACCCGGACCGTTAACACAAAAGAAACCTAAACCTAAAAAATAGACACAATTAAATGCATACATTTTGGGGAGGTAAATAACTACTTAAGTTCAACTAAATGTGTGTTGGTATGTCGTCACTATTTGTCTCTCGAAACAGATGTCCTAGTCTCCGACACTCCCTGAATGTCTCATCGTTTCAATGCGCATGCGCGTTTACCCTCCGCCCTGTGTGAGGTCTCCCTCAACTTGAACTCCTCTCTTCGCGGCCATCCCTCATCGGAACCTGCGTTCAATCATGAGCTTCACCGTGGAAGAGAGGGGGAACCCCAACTCCCTGAGCTACCGCCTGTTCTTCAGTAAGTAGCGGACGCACAATTATATAAAATATGTTTATTTTCCTCTTTTAAGGACGCGAGTGAGCACGTCAATGCTAGTCGTAACCTCCCACGTGTCACTTATTCATTGAATGTTGCCATAAGATTTCATCATATTGGACTCAACTTTTCCTTGCATTCTTCACTCTACAGTCTGTTTTTTATTCATTTATTTCTCCGCTGTCTGCATTTCATGCACATTGACTGTTGTATCAAACCGGTTTGTCAGGTCGCCTAAACGAATGGAAGATTGTCTCACAACGAAACCTATTATTTAGGGATGGGAAGGGGTTCGGGGTGATACCTACACGACCCTTCGATATCGCACAAGTTGTGTATCGGCTTGTGATCTACATAACCGCTCAAATGAAGTGGATAATCTCCATTTGTGGGCGCTTACAGTTTGGGCAGGAGACGATCTTTGAACCCAACATGACACTAGTGTGCTGTAATAAAATGGCTATTACACTATAAACAACCATTGTAATGAGTGGCGCTGGGCAATTTCCTGGTGTAGTTTTTACTGCCTTCTACAACAAAGAATATTAGACTTAGACAAATTTTAATGATCCACAAGAGAAATTGTTCCACACAGTAGCTCAGTTAAAAAGGATGGAAAGTGTAAGGTTGGAAAGGATAATGCACGTGTAAAGTAGACTAAAAATGTACCGTAGTAGCAATATAAAATATAACATACACTATATTGCCAAATGTATTTGGCCACCCATCCATGACAGAGGTGACAGAGCTTTCGCCGCTGCTGCTCCCAAGCTCTGGAACGACCTACCTCTGAGTGTTAGACAAGCCTCCTCTCTTCCTGTTTTTAAATCTCTCTTAAAAACATACTTTTATTCCATGGCTTTTAACACTGAGTGATATCCATCCTGCAATGGCGCCCCATAATACACCTGCTGTGAACCTGTTTTTATGTTTTTATTTATTCTATTTTATTTATTTTTTATCGTGTTCTGTTTGTGTTGTGTTGTGTTTGCTCGGTACTCGTTTTATCTTTTAACCTGCCCATTGTACAGCACTTTGGCTACCCCTGTGGTAAATTTTAAATGTGCTTTATAAATAAAGTTGATTTGATTTGATTTGATTTGATCCAAATGATGAGAATCAGGTGTCCTAATCACTAGGCCCGGTGTATAAAATCAATCACTTAGGCATGGAGACTGTTTCTACAAACATTTTATGATTTCCAGCGTGGAACTGTCATAAGATGCCACCTGTGCAACAAATCCAGTCGTGAAATGTTCTCGCTCCTAAAAATTCCAAAGTCAACTTAACTATAAGAAAAGTGAAGAGTTTGGGAACAACAGCAAGTCAGCCACCAAGTGGTAGGCCACGTAAACCGACGGAGAGGGGTCGGCGGATGCTGAAGCGCATAGTGCAAAGACTTTCTGCACAGTCAGTTGCTACAGAGCTCCAAACTTCATGTGACCTTCCGATTAGCCCACGTACAGTACGCAGATGCTTTATGGAATGGGTTTCCATGGCCGAGCAGCTGCATCTAAGCCATACATCACCTAGTCCAGGGGTCGGCAACCTTTACCAGTCAAAGAGCCATTTTGACCAGTTTCACAAATTAAAGAAAACAATGGGAGCCACAAAATTATTTTGAAATTTAAAAATGAAATAACACTGCATACAAAGTTTTTTTTCTTGCTTTGTGCTATGTATAAACCAAGAGTCTCAGACACGCGGCCCACACCTTAATATGAAAATTGAATGTTAGTGCGGCCCGCGGGTTTTATATGAATGGCGCGTGACAGCGTCATACTTGTCAACCCTCCCGATTTTTCCGGCAGACTATGATTGTCAAGGCAACTGTTCTCTCGAACTTGCCGTGATGGTACAGCATTTAGCGCCCACTAAAATCAGCATGCCGGCCCAGCCACACGTTGTATGGGACTTCTGCTTGCACACGTAAGTGACAGCAAGGCATACTTGGTCAACAACCACACAGGTTACACTGACGGTGGCTGTATAAAAAACTTTAACACTCTTACTAATAATGCGCCACACTGTGAACCCGCATCAAACAAGAATGATCAACACATTTCGGGAGAACATCCGCACCGTAACACAACATAAACACAACAGAACAAATACCCAGAATCCCATGCAGCCCTAACTCTTCACCTCAACCGACGCACAGAGGGGGGGTTGATGTGTGAGGGAGCAGGGTTGGGGTGGGGGTGGGGTTTGGTGGTAGCAGGGTTGTATAATGTAGCCCGGAAGAGTCAGGGCTGCATGGGATTCTGGGTATTTGTTCTGTTGTGTTTATGTTGTGTTTAGGTGCAGATGTTCTCCCGGAATGTGTTTGTCATTCTTGTTTGGTTTTGGTTCAAAGTGTGACACATTATTAGTAAGAGTGTTAAAGTTGTTTTAATTGGCCACCGTCAGTGTAACCTGTGTGGCTGTTGACCAAGTATGCATTGCTGTCACTTACGTGTGCAAGCAGAAGATGCACATAACAAGAGGCTGGGTTGGCACGCTGTTTATACAGATTGTAGAGGGCGCTAAATGATGTACCATCATGGCACGCCCTTATTATTAATGTAAGGGTGAAAATCGGAGAATATTAATCCCGGGAGTTTTCTGCAAGAGGCACTGAAATCCGGAAGTCTACCGGGAAAATCGGGCGGGGGGGGTCGGCAAGTATGCGGCTGAGCCGCATCAGACTGATTAAAGAGCCGCATGCGGCTCCGGAGCCGCGGGTTTCCGACCCCTGACCTAGTCCAATGCAAAGTGTGGGATGCAGTGGTGTAAAGCACGTCGCCACTGGACTCTAGAGCAGTGGTTCTTAACCTGGGTTCGATCGAACCCTACCCTAGGGGTTCGGTGAGTCAGCTTCAGGGGGTCGGCGGAGCCTCCGCCACGGAGGTCAAGACACACCCGACTCATCAAGTAAATAAAAACTTTTCCCTATCGGCGTATTATGGATACCCCAAAACAATGTTCCCTCTAATTTTCCATATGCGTGAGCAAACTCAAAAACTCAGTGAGCATTCAGTGGAGCACATGTGAGCAACATCAGATGTGCACATGCACTGTGGCCACAGCAGCAGCACACCAGTCCCAAACCTGACTAAATAACAAGTTAAATGTTTTATTATTATAATCAAATGACTGCAGTCATTTCCATGAGATTATTTTCTAATACAAGTGTTTTGGCCCACCTACAATGACAATAACAAAAAATATTGTTTTTCATGAGCTGTGTACTAGTATTGTATAGCTGGGTGGAAAACGAAGAAAAGGAAAGACTTTGCTGTAGGGATGTCCCGATCCAGGTTTTTGCACTTCCGATCCGATACCGATATTGTTTTTGCATTTCCGATCCGATACCGATACTGACCGATACTGGCCTATCCGAGCATGTATTAAAGTTTAAAGTTATTTAGCCTACTTAGTTGTCAGAATCATGTTGAAAAGGGTTTTAGTACTCTTGATAACAACTAGCCAGCTGAATTAGGGGAGTTTGAATAATACACAATGGTTGGTAACAAGAAACTGACCTGTTTATTCAAGGATAAACACAAATTAGACAAAATTATACATGACAAACAGAAATGGCATCATTGAACTAGGGCTGGGCGATATGGCCTTTTTTTAATATTGCGATATTTTAAGGCCATATTGCGATACACAATATATATCTCGATATTTTGCCTTAGCCTTGAATGAACACTTGATGCATATAATCACAGCAGTATGATGATTCTATGTGTTTTGATTGATTGATTGAGACTTTTATTAGTAGGTTGCACAGTGAAGTACATATTCCGTACAATTGACCACTGAATGGTAACACCCCAATAAGTTTTTCAGCTTGTTTAAGTCGGGGTCCACTCATGATACAGATATATACTATCAGATATATACTATCATCATAATACAGTCATCACACAAGATAATCACATTGAATTATTTACATTATGTATAATCCGGGGTGTGGAGGGGGGCGCCGGATGTAAGTGTCAAAAAGACAGCCAAAAGAGTTTGATATGAGAATAAATCTAAAGTTAAAATATAGGGTAGAAATGCATCCATTTGCAGGAAATGTAGTCTTGATTTTCAAAATTTTCTTTCAAGGCTTGCATGTCTACATTAAAACATTCTTCTTCATACTGCATTAATATATGCTACTTTTAAACTTTCATGCAGAGAAGGAAATCACAAGAAAAAAAAAAATCACAAATTTTTTCATACGGTGTTGATGTGGAAATATTTGCCTCAGCATTTTGATGGTGTGGACGTGTGGCACCGAATGGAGATAAGTGTCTCGACGTCACAATATTTGAACAATGATGACGAAAACTGTTTTCTCTGTTGTGTCCGTGTGTCGAAAATTGTTATGCGCTTATTTTTTTATTTGATTTTGTGCGTGGTATAAATTTGCTGTGCGCAGAGGACGCTTAAACAGTGCGCAATTGCACAGGCGAGCACCTTAGAGGGAGCGTTGCTCGCACGGCTGCGCGAGCGTCACAGCTAACGTTTGCCATGCTGCTACCTCTCTGCTCGGGGAGGACGTATACGTATGTGACGTATGACGTGACAGTATGTGACGTATGTCGTGACAGTATGTGACGCGTGTAAGAAGGTGCACTTGCTGTCTGTGAGAGGGAGACACAGGAAAGAGTGAGAAGAGCCTGTCGTGTAATGCCAGCAGCTAAAAGCAACTGCGTGAGAATTCACAGACGTGTGGATGTGTTGAAGGTGTGCTGGAAAATGCGGAACGGAAATTACGGAGCAGCAGAAAAGTGGAATGTATTATTTAAATCGGTGCGTTGGAAAACACGGACCGGAGTTTTTTTTAAAACTGGATCTGGATCGGCATTTTCCCATGCCTTGCCGATACGCAATTTTTGGCAAATATCGGCAGCCGATCCGATCCAAATATCGGATCGGGACATCCCTACTTTGCTGTGAAAATGACTTGAGAGTGGCACTTGCCAAGGTGAAGCCACGCATGTCTGAACTGGTCTCTCAAAGGCAACAGCAGAAGTCAGACTGATTTGCAGGTGTGTAATTTGTTGTGAGTTCATGCACTGTGTTGGTTTTGTTCATGCACGGTTAATTTTGTGCAACAGTAAAAAAAAACATATAACTTTGTCTTAAATTTGAAAAAAAAAAGTTTTATGTTTCACTAAAGAAGGGTTCGGTGAATGCGCAATGAAACTGGTGGGGTTGGGTACCTCCAACAAGGTAACGCGTTCTCTGGACTGATGAATCACACTTTTCCATTTGGCAATCTGATGGACCAGTCTGGGTTTGGAATTTGCCAGGAGAACACTACATTTCGGACTGCATCGTGCCGATTTTTAAATTTGGTGGAGGAAGAATTATGGCTTCAATCCAACAACAGTAATCTCTCGCTTGTTGTTGTTAATTGGTTCAGGACATGACCGCGACAATTGATTTTCCGCGAAGCAGGAATTATTAAATGAAAATCTAATATTTTCATAGCTTCTATCCAAATTCATTTTGTTTACATATATGAGACATTAAATAACAACCTGTAGTCACTCTTTTTATACAACAAAATGTTACCTGAGAATGAGCCACGATACTGAACAGCATGCTCTGATTGGTTCGGTCTCATCTCGTGGCCAATAATATTTTAGTGTTAAAATGTTTATGCTTGAAAAAGCCTAATTTAGGGCAAACATGTTGTAAAATATCCTTGCAAAAAACTGAAAAAAATGTACGATGTGGTGCTATAGTTAATAGACATAATAAGAGCATTTACTGTATTTCTTCTCAAACTTTGACAGGCACTATATTTGTCCTAAATGCATCATTATTAACAAATGTTTTCCTCTTTTTTTATTGTCTTCCAGAAAATTCCGAGGGGAAGTACATCTCACCGTTCCATGACATACCAATATATGCCAATGAGAAACAGGTATAATAACACCGAACTTCCTTGTTAATGTCCTCAATGTTGGAAATACAGCCATTCCAATTGAGCCGCCCACTGCAATATTACAATAGCATTAGGTAATGTTTACCAGCAATGTGAGGTCATAGTCTATTGGGCCATGGAAATACTGTATCTCTTGTGACTTGACTAGTCATCTGTCCCTCCCTTTCTGAAGCCAACTACAACAATAACTGTATTGTTAGCTCTGTTTAAATGTCAGTAGTGTAAAGGACTGTCAGTAAAGGATGGTGAATAATGTTTTTCTCTATTCATAGGACCTCTTTCACATGGTTGTTGAGGTGCCAAGATGGACTAATGCAAAGATGGAGGTAGGTGCTGCTTGCTTAAAGTAGTCAAGTAAGTAACTTGATTTAAAGCGCTGCCTTTGGATAAAGCAAAGTTACACTATGTATATATATATTCATTCAGGTTCTCAAAATATTAATTTTCACGTTTGTATGCCACACACAAAATACAACCACATTTGAAATGAATTCCCTCTATAATTGTCAAATAATAAAACATGTTTATTAATACACCTCACTGTACAATGGAACACAATTAGGTTAGCAGCTCTCTTATAGTAACAGAAGAAAGTAAAGTGTTCTTGTCTCTCATAATGATTGTGATTGATGGGCAGAATTCCAAAAAAGGTGCAGTTCCCCTATGGCTTAGTGGCCACATGCGTGGACAGCACCTTTTAGCTCTTATTTCCAAAATTGTGTACACTACTGAATTGGGGTCTTATGGCCGCTTATGTGGACACTTATACTGCCATCTAATGGTGTCAGAAGAGTACAACATACAATGGAATTTGGAAAAAAAAAAGTGAAAAAATAAGAATTAGCATGTCACTAAACATGAAGTACACATTTGTGTACTTATGGACTAAGTACATCATATCAAAAGATGATTCTTCGTTTTTATTCTAATTAGGGTCCAATAAGCTCAAATAGCAAAGAGAAATAAAAAAAAGCATGTAAACAAACAGCTTGGGCCTTAAAGGGGAACATTATCACCAGACCTATGTAAGCGTCAATATATACCTTGATGTTGCAGAAAAAAGACCATATTTTTTTTTAACCGATTTCCGAACTCTAAAGGGGTGAATTTTGGCGAATTAAACGCCTTTCTATTATTCGCTCTCGGAGCGATGACGTCACAATGTGACGTCACACCGGGAAGCAATCCGCCATTTTCTCAAACACATTACAAACACCGAGTCAAATCAGCTCTGTTATTTTCCGTTTTTTCGACTGTTTTCCGTACCTTGGAGACATCATGCCTCGTCGGTGTGTTGTCGGAGGGTGTAACAACACGACCAGGGACGGATTCAAGTTGCACTAGTGGCCCAAAGATGCGAAAGTGGCAAGAAATTGGACGTTTGTTCCGCACACTTTACCGACGAAAGCTATGTTACGACAGAGATGGCAAGAATGTGTGGATATCCTGCGACACTCAAAGCAGATGCATTTCCAACTGGACTGGACAGATCAGCTTTCAGGAAAAGAGAGCGGATGAGGGTATGTCTACAGAATATATTAATTGATGAAAACTGGGCTGTCTGCACTCTCAAAGTGCATGTTGTTGCCAAATGTATTTCATATGCTGTAAACCTAGTTCATAGTTGTTAGTTTCCTTTAATGCCAAACAAACACACACCAATCAATCGTTGGTTAGAAGGCGATCGCCGAATTTGTCCTCGCTTTCTCCCGTGTCGCTGGCTGTCGTGTCGTCTGTTTCGCTTGCATACGGTTCAAACCGATATGGCTCAATAGCTTCAGTTTCTTCTTCAATTTCGTTTTCGCTACCTGCCTCCACACTACAACCATCCGTTTCAATACATGCGTAATCTGTTGAATCGCTTAAGCCGCTGAAATCCGAGTCTGAATCCGAGCTAATGTCGCTATATCTTGCTGTTCTATCCGCCATGTTTGTTTGTATTGGCATCACTATGTGACGTCACAGGAAAATGGACGGGTGTTTATAACAATGGTTAAAATCAGGCACTTTGAAGCTTTTTTTAGGGATATTGCGTGATGGGTAAAATTTTGAAAAAAACTTTGAAAAATAAAATAAGCCACTGGGAACTGATTTTTAATGGTTTTAACCCTTCTGAAATTGTGATAATGTTCCCCTTTAAGAGGTTAACAAGAGAACATGAAGTTATTTACTTACGAGTTTTGCTTTCACTTCGGTAGACGCGCCTGCGTTCTCGCCTTATGACACGCCATTAAAACAACATTCTCCTCCATGTAAGTGTGCTCTGATTTTAAATATAATGTACACCTCATTTTACTTGTGATACATATATCACTATATTGAGGGACACGCGGTAGAAAATGGATGGATGGATGCACATTTGTGTTATGATAGATAAAGTCAGCGGAATGTTGGACAAAATACACATTTCTCCATAGCTCGTTTTATAGAAAGGTTCGCTTTAAGCTAACAAACCTACTCAGTGGCCTAGTGGTTAGAGTGTCCGCCCTGAGATCGGTAGGTTGTGAGTTCAAACCCCGGCCGAGTCATACCAAGGACTATAAAAAAAATGGGACCCATTACCTCCCTGCTTGGCACTCAGCATCAAGGGTTGGAATTGGGGGTTAAATCACCAAAATGATTCCCGGGCGCGGCCACCGCTGCTGCCCACTGCTCCCCTCACCTCCCAGGGGGTGATCAAGGGTGATGGGTCAAATGCAGAGAATAATCTCGCCACACCTAGTGTGTGTGTGACAATCATTGGTACTTTAACTTTAACTTTAACTTTAACAAATAAAAAGGCTGTTCTACTCTACGCTAAAAACAGGACAACATTCAGACTTACACAAACCATAAACACACTTCTGATATGTTTATTGTTAAAATTGTCCACTATTTGTTGGAAATAATTTATTCTATCGCCACTATTTAAAGCCGCCAACATCAACAGCCAAATCTAACATAAAGCGCATGACTGTAACTAATTACTCACAATAATTCGACACCCCTAAAAATAAGTAAAATAAGTTGAAATTGTATTTTGTGAAATATAAAAAACTGTTATTGATTTTAGTTTGTAATTTTATATTGTCTTAGTAATTTTATATTAGAAACATTAACTATTTCACAAATATGCAAATATATACACAACAGGCAACCATTGCAGTGTGCAGATATAGCAAGAATATAAAACAGTTATATTTTATATTGAGTATAAATAGTTTTAGGAACAAAAAATAATAACTGGACTTTTGTTGATCACTTGGAATCAAAAATGGCTTGTATGAAAACGAAAAGCCTCTCGATTGTGCTCCATACACCAAAATAAAGTCTTCCATCATTCATTGAGTTTTATCATTTAATTACGACAGAAAGGTCAGATTGTACTTGGTCAAAAGTTTAAAAAACCGCGTTACAGTATCATAAGAACATAAAGTCCTGGTGCCTCGGTAAAAAAAAAAAAATTGTATGAGCTGGGAGGACTGCATCCATAAGTCTTGACAATGACTCCAGTAACTCATTAGCTAGGTGCACATGGACACAATTAATCGGATAAAAGCCTAACCAGAATAAAAATGCTTTATGGAAACACGCCATTCGGAATATTCTGATCACACACGTTTGGATTATAATTTGATTCCGATCGAGACGGGTGATTTATGCCGATAGTCATTCAGATCAGACCGCATGAAAACACAAAATTATCCTCACTGACCATGTCTTTGACGTCAGTTATACTTTAGTGGTGGAAGAGGGATTATATATCATAGTCTTGGAATGAAGCGATTGTCTTGCTACTGTCTCTCCCCATTCAACATACAGAAGTAGCGTCACATACTGTTGAGTTTGTTGCTCTAAAACCAGGACTGGCAAAAATAAAAGTAAGTTGAGTTGTTTTTATTCACGACCCTACAGCTACTTTATGTGCTAACTGCTAGCCTCAGGCACGTACACAGAGTGTCGTAACATGAAGACGTGTGGCCACCCACACATATCATAACATGGAGGGCACAGAAAAGCTTAAATTCAGAAAGAGAGGTAAAACAAAAGTAGTGAACAGAAGGAAACATTTATAAATAGATAAAGTAAATACAAACAATAGCAACACCAGCACAGAAGAGAGGACCGAGCCGTCTAAAGTCCGGAGCTTTCTCTGAAAATGGTCGCTTTCCTCATATGCATTTGTCGATCTTTTTGCGTCACCTTGGGGGAAATCGAAACCGAAAGTTAACTTAGCGTATGTGTTGGGCAAACACACATTCTTGTCCACTCTCACTCCGCGCGCCTGGTACATCCCAACACCATTAAAACCAGAGAGAATAATATGGCTCTGTGTGCGCACAGATAAGAAACGGGGTGAGATCATTGTGTTTATCTTCTCCGACGCAAAACCAAGGCCAAAGCTGGTAACTTTTAAGATGTTCCATTTTGCCCAAATATAGAGAAAATATTCCCTTAACATTTAAAAAAAATAAGAAAACACCACACGATCAAATGAATGTGGAGGTAAATGAATGTCTCCATGGTCGGCCCTAAGCTCTGGAACACTCTTCCCCTCCATGTTCGAACTGCTCCCATAGTGGAGTGTTTTAAAGGGGAACATTATCACAATTTCAGAAGGGTTAAAACCATTAAAAATCAGTTCCCAGTGGCTTATTTTATTTTTCGAAGTTTTTTTCAAAATTTTACCCATCACGCAATATCCCTAAAAAAAGCTTCAAAGTGCCTGATTTTAACCATCGTTATATACACCCGTCCATTTTCCTGTGACGTCACATAGTGATGCCGATACAAACAAACATGGCGGATAGAACAGCAAGTTTATAGCGACATTAGCTCGGATTCAGACTCGGATTTCAGCGGCTTAAGCGATTCAACAGATTACGCATGTATTGAAACGGATGGTTGTAGTGTGGAGGCAGGTAGCGAAAACGAAATTGAAGAAGAAACTGAAGCTATTGAGCCATATCGGTTTGAACCGTATGCAAGCGAATCCGACGAAAACGACACGACAGCCAGCGACACGGGAGAAAGCGAGGACGAATTCGGCGATCGCCTTCTAACCAACGATTGGTATGTGTTTGTTTGGCATTAAAGGAAACTAACAACTATGAACTAGGTTTACAGCATATTAAATACATTTGGCAACAACATGCACTTTGAGAGTGCAGACAGCCCAGTTTTCATCAATTAATATATTCTGTAGACATACCCTCATCCGCTCTCTTTTCCTGGGGGTCTGGCGGCAGATTTCTTTGACTTTATCGTTGGAAATGCATCTGCTTTGAGTGTCGCAGGATATCCACACATTCTTGCCATCTCTGTCGTAGCATAGCTTTCGTCGGTAAAGTGTGCGGAACAAACGTCCAATTTCTTGCCACTTTGGCATCTTTGGGCCACTGGTGCAACTTGAATCCGTCCCTGTTCGTGTTGTTACACCCTCCGACAACACACCGACGAGGCATGATGTCTCCAAGGTACGGAAAACAGTCGAAAAAACGGAAAATAACAGAGCTGATTTGACTCGGTGTTTGTAATGTGTTTGAGAAAATGGCGGATTGCTTCCCGATGTGAAGTCACGTTGTGACGTCATCGCTCCGAGAGCGAATAATAGAAAGGCGTTTAATTCGCCAAAATTCACCCATTTAGAGTTTGGAAATCGGTTAAAAAAATGTATGGTCTTTTTTCTGCAACATCAAGGTATATATTGACGCTTACATAGATCTGGTGATAATGTTCCCCTTTAAGTCTCGTCTTAAGACCCACTTTTATTCTTTGGCTTTTAACACTACGTGAGTTGTGTGGTCCTCTGTTGTCCTCTGTGTTTTTAAAATTTTGATTTCTATTTACTGTTTTAATTGGTTTTACTCTATAAAATCATTTTTAATCATATTTATTTTGTATTGTTTTGTTTTATATGTATTTATTTTGTGTTTTTATTCAGTCATTGATGGAGCTAAGGATAATATTTGAATATTGTTTTTAATATTGTTGTGCAGCACTTTGGAAACATTTTGTTGTTTAAATGTGCTATATAAATAAAGTGGATTGGATTGGATGGTGACAGCTGCGTTGCACACACTAAATTCTCATTTAAATAGGCCGGTCTGCACCCCTTTTGCACTTTTTTTTTTATCAGTTGTACATGCGGTCTTGGTAGGTCATTGGCAACACACCCGCTAATAGTCCACACAATTTTATAGTTTCCACATGCTATTTAGTACTTGTTTTTTAGGATCTTAGTAGATCAGGCCTGTGGTCTTCAGGCTTTTGATGACCAGCACTTTGATCTTAGTTGAATCTTTGGCTTGTTGTTGAAGTGTCAGGTTGCACTTCTCTGGGAGGTCACAAAACTAATAAAAGCACATTCTTATTCCTCCAGATCGCCACAAAAGACCTCTTGAATCCAATAAAACAAGACGTGAAGAAGGGCAAACTGCGTTACGTTGCTAATGTTTTCCCACATAAAGGCTACATCTGGAACTACGGAGCCATTCCTCAGGTTAGTGCCTTTTTTTAAACTCAAACTGGACATTTTTAAAAAGCAACTTTTTTTTTTGCTTATTTGTATGCATGTCTGTGTGTTTAAGACTTGGGAAGACCCAGGGCACAAAGATGGCGACACCGGCTGCTGCGGGGACAACGACCCCGTTGACGTCTGCGAAATCGGCTCAAAGGTACACAGAGCAGCCCCCTTCATGGTTCGAAACCAAATAACACATCACTAATCGGATCCATCTAAAAACACAATGGTGTTCACAGCAGGCCGTAGGCAACCGCCTAATGAACTTCACAAGAGTAGTATCATGAGGGGTTGGTATCCAGTAGCTTTATCTACCTCCATTTCCTCTTTTCCATGCACTCTTAAATCATTAGTAAAGCTAAAAGTATACTTCCTATATAAAATGAGTCAGCAATAACAGCCTGTGTCCAATTCCTTCCTACTAACGCCTGGTCCTTGTTACTGATTAGCTACAAATACATATGAGTTGGGAAATTGTGTTAGATGTAAATATAAACGGAATACAATGATTTGCAAATCCTTTTCAACCCATATTCAGTTGAATATGCTACAAAGACAACATATTTGATGTTCAAACTGATAAACATTTTTTTTTTTTGCAAATAATCATTAACTTTAGAATTTGATGCCAGCAACACGTGACAAAGAAGTTGGGAAAGGTGGCAATAAATACTGATAAAGTTGAGGAATGCTCATCAAACATTTATTTGGAACATCCCACAGGTGAACAGGCAAATTGGGAACAGGTGGGTGCCATGATTGGGTATAAAAGTAGATTCCATGAAATTCTCAGTCATTCACAAACAAGGATGGGGCGAGGGTCACCGCTTTGTCAACAAATGCCTGAGCAAATTGTTGAACAGTTCAAGAAAAACCTTCTCAACCAGCTATTGCAAGGAATTTAGGGATTTCACCATCTACGGTCCGTAATATCATCAAAGGGTTCAGAGAATCTGGAGAATTCACTGCACGTAAGCAGCTAAGCCCGTGACCTTCGATCCCTCAGGCTGTACTGCATCAACAAGCGACATCAGTGT
>NC_084549.2:11675000-11752500 GCF_033978685.3 Nerophis lumbriciformis
GCAACCCCAGACAAATGGTAGAAAATGGATGGATGGGCATTTCAAATTAAATCAAATTAACTTCCTGGTTTTGCCTCATACACCATTAAATTAAGTGATACAATTATTTTTTTATTATTTCAGAATATACGTACTGCCGAACATTTTTTTTAAATAGTTTTTTATTTATTTATTTTATAAACCTTTATTTATAAACTGCAACATTTACAAACAATCGACAAATAATAATAATAATCAAAATAAGTACAAAAACAGTACAAATCTGGTGCCGAACATTTTTAATTTTTATTTATTTTAAATTTTATAAACCTTTATTTAAAAATTGCAACATTTCCAAACAATTGAGAAATAATAATCAAAATAAGTACATAAACAGTACAAAACAGCGCCAAGGGGTTGTATGGTGCCGAACATTAGCCTGTTTAGCTTAGCTGCCAATGACGTATGCTTGACTGCGTGATGACGTACTTCCGGTTAGACGTCAAGCTCGCACACTGCGTGACAGTTTTAGGGCACGAGCCGGACCAAAAAACAAACAAACCAAAACGTCGGACGCTGGGTTCATAAAGTCGTCAAAACAAGGTAGTTATTTATTACATTTCACTACTTATGACGTTCATTTCCTTTTTTTCTGGCTGGGTTTAGACGACGCGAACTTTAGCGCTTTCGGGAACTTTCAGGACCATGAGTGCATTATTATTGTTGTTTACTCTTAGGGCGACTTATGCTGTTGTGTAAGATAATTACTGTAATAGCGAATTAACAACAATAGAATGTGAGTTATTATGTTTTCCCAAGCTTGTTATTGGTGTATATTTTCAATTAATACGAAAAAAAACCAAGCAAGATAAAAGCCGTCCGCCATGACAATAATTTTGTATGTAAGTCTTTTAATGCTAACATGGAATTTGGTATAATTAGAATTTAACCTTAACTAATCAACAAGTGGGCCATTTTTTCTAGAACTTTTCCCTCATAGAGGCCTCAAAAGCACCGCATATGCACATCTAGTTGCACATAGAGTGACAGCTGTGTGTGTGTGTGCGTGTGTGTGTGTGTGTGTGTTCTTGTATTTCTACCCTTCTTGGGACATCAACAAGGAAAAGTACCTTCCATATGAGGACCAGTGACACAAGTTAGGACATATATCATGGTCCCAATACGGAAAACCATCTCATCTACCATGAATTGATTACGTGGACCCCGACTTTAACAAGTTGAAAAACTTATTCGGGTGTTACCATTTAGTGGTCAATTGTATGGAATATGTACTGAACTGTGCAATCTACGAATAAAAGTTTCAATCAATCAATCAATCAATCAATCTAATAGAGAATGTCTTATTTGCACCCCTGGTGGTGAAATCCATCAAAATTAGGGTGGTCCCAAAAAGGAGGAATTTTTCAAATTGACTGTCGGTTTTAAAAGTGCTCCCCCTCTGGTCAACATATGAAATAACAAGTGTGTGTAAAGATTTGAAGTGCTCCCCCTCTGGCCAACATATAATAATGTAATAAGTGTGTGTAACAAATTGAAATGGCCCCCTTTGGCCAAAAAAAATAAAAAATAAAAATATGTATATAGAGATATACTGTAGTAACTTGAAGTAAATAATGAAAATTAAAAACCAATTACAAACAACAAATAAAAAATGAACTAAAAGCAGTCTTTTTCTTACGGACTATATTATTACGGACTTTTTCTAAAGGGACATGGGGGAAATTTATTTTTTTATTATTTTTTTATTTTTATTTTTTTTAAACATGTATCTTGTGCGGACGAGAAACTTTTTATAAAGTTATAAAAAAATACATATATATTTTTATTTTTTTTATTTTTTTGTGCGCACGAGAAAGTTTCTCGTGCGCACGCATATCTAAAAAAAAAATTATAATTTTTAAAAATTTTTTTATACCTTTATAAAAAGTTTCTCGTGCGCACGAGAAAGTTTCTAGTGCGCACGAGATACATGTCTGAAAAATTAAAATAAAAAAAACAAATTATACAATTTTTCTTCCCCCCCATGTCCCTTTAGGGGCTCCGTATTTTCTCACAATGTATCGACTTTTTTCTTATAAAATTGGGAACAATGTCTCATATTCTTTCTGTTTTTGTAATATTGCAATATTTTCTTGAAAAATTATAACTTTTTTATGTAAAATTATTACTTTTTAATGCAAAATGGTGACATTTGTCATATAAAATTCTGACTTTTATCGCAATATTGCCATTATTTTGTTGTTCTTGTATAATAGTGACATTTTTGAGTAAAATTATGACTTTTGTCATAATTTTGCCAAGTGAAATTCAGACTATTATAAAATTGCCAACATTTTAAAGTTTTCTTATAAATTGTAACTTTTGTCGAGTAAAATTACGACTCTTTTCATAAAATTGCCAAAGTGTTAAGCTTTTTCTTGTAAAACTGCGACTGTTATTGAGTAAAATTCCAACATTTATCGTAATATTGCACAAATGTTCAGTTTTTCTTGTAAAATTTGAACTTGCGTTGAGTAAAATTACGACTTTTATTATAATACTGCCAAAATTCTACGTTTTTCTTGTGAAATTCCAACTAATTGTTCACAACAAGCTTTTTTCTACTTGCATAGTGTGTATATATTATTAATGTTGTAAATACACTTCTTTATATATCTAGAAAGGGTGGTCCTAAAGAGCTAGGCATTATTTTGAGGTCTTAAGAAGGTGAGAAATACAAGAAATGGCGACATTTGTCATATAAACTTCTGACTTTTATCACAATATTGCCATTTTTTTGTTGTTCTTGTAAAATAGCGAGATTTTTTGAGTAAAATTATGACTTTTGCCATAATTTTTGCAGAGTAAAATTCCGATTATTATTATAACATTGCCAACATTTTAAAGTTTTCTTATAAAATTGTGACTTTTGTACAGTAAAATTACGATTCTTTTCATACAATTGCCAAAATGTTATGCTTTTTCTTGTAAAATTCCAACTTTTATCATAATATTGCACACATGTTCAGTTTTTCTTGTAAAAGTTTGACTTGCACTGAGTATAATGACGACTTTTATTATAATACTGCCAACATTCTAAGTTTTTCTTGTGAAATTGTGACCTTTTTCTTGTGAAATTCCAACTCATTTTTCACAACAAGCTTCTTTATATTTGCATAGTATGTATATATTACTAATGTTGTAAATGCAAGTCTTCATATATCTAGAAAGGGTGGTCCTAAAAGGGAAGGCATTTTTTGGAGGTCTCTAGAAGGTACAAATACAAGAATGTGTGTGTGTGTGTGTCAGTGCTAAGATCAAGTGTCCTTGCCACTGCTTGTCATAATAAAAATAGTCAGAGGAAAGATCAGTGTAAGACAGCAAACTGAATGCATAAATATATGGTCGTTGCTCACTTGGCCCTACTTTTCCATTCATGCTTTTCAAGCTGGTGTGATTATTAGAGCTTACACATACCAGCAGAATTACCCATAAGGCAGGAGTACAGTGGTCCACTTGGTTCAAGACAGTTTGCAGTCGTCATACTCATGTTTATGTCGTTAAGTTTGCTTTTATCTGCATTGCAGGCACACAATGTCTTTTATATTTGACTGGATCTGCAGAGGCTTCAGCAGCGTCTTGTCACTTTTAGGTAATGTACAAGATATGACCGTCATTATTGTTGTTTTTGTTCATTTATCAGTTCCAGTGTCAAACTGTCACCGCCACAACCTTTAGTAACTGTACATGCATTATTCATAGCTGTCAGAGAAGTGTACAAATAAAGTTAACCCTGTGATAGTGCTAAAAGATCTATTCACCATTAACTGAGGACACAAGTATGGAACAGTTGTCGCTTTGGCCATCTTGGACACATAACCGTGTACCACTTTCTTCTGTTGCTACGCTACCACAATTTACAGTGGAATACGCTGGCACTTCATGTTTGTGTAAAAGGATGATCTTCTATAGCAGGCCTGGGCAATTATTTTGCCTCGGTTGGCCAACTTCAGAGGAAAAAATGTGCCTGGAGGCCAGCATATCTATTTTTAGGAACACTGATACAAAACCTCACAATAATGTCTGATTGAATGCTAAAAACGTTATGACAGACCGCCTTAAAAAACGGAATGGGATTTTAAATGTTTTAACTGAATGAGACACCCAGAATGTACATGAAAATAAATAATGTGGGACTTACAATATTAACTATGAACGATAAAACACTGAATATTGACAACATGTGAACATCACACTACCTCTCGATCGACAATCAAGCGAAACGCAACAAAAATGCAACAAACACAGTGAAATATGAACGCAAAGGGTAAAAAAACAAACCACCTACAATCTGATATATCACTAAGCTTTAGAACTTTGTTGTAAAAATCTCCTTCCACGTCTGTCCCTGACACCCACATTTCAGGCTGGCCGCTCTGGAAACACTCTGTGGAAACGCTCCCCACCCACACTGCTTGGTGCCTCGTCTGAGCTGCTGTGACTTACATTACCATAGTAATAGTAGTAGTATGTCATGCAAAAGCACAGATTCCAACCATTTAAATACTTTGTGTTGTTCAAGATTTACGGTAATTTGAAAACATCACTGCACATCATAATGGCAGCTACAGTTTCCATCTTAAAGATGTAAAAAAATTATTTGGGAATGTCCGGCGGGCCAGATTGAAAAGCTTAACGGGCCGCATTCGGCCCCCGGGCCTTTATCTGCCCAGATCTGCTCTATAGGTATAGTGGAACATAATAGTTTCTGTATCCTACGTTGATACCTTATGAAACGCAAGGAGTGATACTGTGTCTCTCGATGTGTGTGTCACTTTAACCCTTGTGCACCCCCAGGGTCCAAAACAGGCATTAAATGTGTTCCTTATGTCAGTGGTTCCCAACCTTTTTGTAATTGCGGACCGGTCAACGCTTGAAAATTTGTCCCACCCATTTTTATTTGTATTTTTTGTATTTATTTATTTATTTTTATTATTTTTTTTGTCATAAAAAAATACAATAATGCGTGCTTACAGACTGTATCCCTGCAGACTGTATTGATCTATATTGATATATAATGTAGGAACCAGAAATATTAATAACAGAAAGAAACAACTAATTCGCACAACCCTTTTGTGCGAATGAGTGTAAATGGGGGAGGGAGGTTTTTTGGGTTGGTGCACTAATTGTAAGTGTATCTTGTGTTTTTTATGTTGATTTAATAAAAAAAATAAAAAAAATTTATTAATATTTTTTATTTATTTTAATTTCTTGTGCGGCCGGTACCAATCGATCCACGGACCGGTACTGGGCCGCGGCCTGGTGGTTGGGGACCACTGCCTTATGTGATATAATAGTCCAGTTTAAAGGTTAGCGATTTTTATATATAAAATTGCAGTGTGTTTTTGATTGAAATGTTGTAGAATAGGATATAGTATAAGGATCAGTATAAGTATACACACTTTCTCTTAAAGGGCAAACTGCACTTTTTGGGGAATTTTTGTCTATCGTTCACAATCATTATGAAAGACATGACGACGGATGTATTTTTTAATGCATTCTAACTCGTAAATAAAAGTCTGCTTATAGCGGATATTCCGCCCATAAAATCCAAAAAATAACCATTCAAAAAGCGCCAACAATACTCCATTTACATTTCATGACTTGAATATTAACCAAGTATTAGTGATATTGTTATTATGGCGCCCAATAATACAACTGTTGTGAACCTGTTTTTTTTATCGTGCTCTGTTTGTGTTGTGTTGTGTTTGCTCGGTTCTCTTGTTGTCTTTTGGCCTGCCCATTGTACAGCACTTTGGCTATTCCTGTGGTGGATTTTAAATGTGCTTTATAAATAAAGTTGATTTGATTTGATTTATAAGCGCTAACACAGACAAAATATTTATAGCGGCGACGTGACCAATGTTGACATGATCGACTGATGAGCTGCTCCCTCGTCCAACTTTATTGTAGGTCATAAATCATGCCTCTCACCTGGATAGTAGGACGAAGATGTATTCCGACAAGTTGGAACACTATGACAGCCAATTTACACCCAAAATGGCGAGAAAGACGCAAAAAAAAAATGCTTAGTGCCACCCCCCTTTTTCTTCGCGAGGTTTATGAGTCATTCTTTATCTAAATGCGAATATATGAACATCCTGACAGTCGGCATCCTAATGACAGCCGACATTGTACAGTAAGTGATGTTTTATTATGTTGGTTGGCTCTCGAAGTCCGCAGTGAGTGATGTTGTTTAAAACAAAAGCGAACACCTTGATGCCTTTTTTAAGCGTTTGCTTAAAATGATCAAAATACGTAAATATTAAATGTTATTATAAATGTGCCCATTACTACATTACATATATACTTACATCATGTATGGAGGTGTATGGATGTTTTTTTAGGGGGCTCTATAGGCAGAATAGAGTGTCCGCCATAGGCTCCATTGTAAGCAGACTTTTGATCACATTTATTTACTATTTAGAATACATTAAAAAAAATACATCCATCATCATGTCATTCATAATGTTTTTGAATGATAGGCACAATTCCCAAAAAAGTGCAGTTCCCCTTTAAGAACGCTTTCTGACCCATTCACTCCCATTATAACTGTTATTTTTAATAGACTGTCATCCTGGTATATTACTCTTTTTTTAACCATGAAAACCAAATTAATCTCATTCTTGCAGATTGAAAAACAAGAAAGTTTGGTTTTGGTGTAATTGTGCCCCTGAACCACCAGATGCTGCCAGAAAACCATGAGCATTATTCACAGAGCTTTGATGATCTAACGGTGTTAAAGTTGTTTATACGGCCACCCTCAGTGTGACCTGTATGGCTGTTGACCAAGTATGCGTTGCATTAACTAATCCATCCATCCATCCATCTTCTTCCGCTTATCCGAGGTCGGGTCGCGGGGGCAGCAGCCTAAGCAGGGAAGCCCAGACTTCCCTCTCACCAGCCACTTCGTCCAGCTACTCCCGGGGGATCCCGAGGTGTTCCCAGGCCAGCCGGGATATATAGTCTTCCCAACGTGTCCTGGGTCTTCCCCGTGGCCTCCTACCGGTCGGACGTGCCCTAAACACCTCCCTAGGGAGGCGTTCGGGTGGCATCCTGACCAGATGCCCGAACCACCTCATCTGGCTCCTCTTGATGTGGAGGAGCAGCGGCTTTACTTTGAGCTCCCCCCGGATGACAGAGCTTCTCACCCTATCTCTAAGGGAGAGCCCCGCCACCCGGCGGAGGGAGCTCATTTCGGCCGCTTGTACCCGTGATCTTGTCCTTTTGGTCATGACCCAAAGCTCATGACCATAGGTGAGGATGGGAACGTAGATCGACCGGTAAATCGAGAGCTTTGCCTTCCGGCTCAGCTCCTTCTTCACCACAACGGATCTATACAGCGTCCGCATTACTGAAGACGCCGCACCGATCCGCCTGTCGATCTCACGATCCACTCTTCCCTCACTCGTGAACAAGACTCCGAGGTACTTGAACTCCTCCACTTGGGGAAAGATCTCCTCCCCAACCCGGAGATGGCACTCCACCCTTTTCCGGGCGAGAACCATGGACTCGGACTTGAAGGTGCTGATTCCCATCCCAGTCGCTTCACACTCGGCTGCGAACCGATCCAGTGAGAGCTGAAGATTTTGGCCAGATGAAGCCATCAAGACCACATCATCTGCAAAAAGCAGAGACCTAATCCTGCAGCCACCAAACCAGATCCCCTCAACGCCCTGACTGCACCTAGAAATTCTGTCCATAAAGGTTATGAACAGAATCGGTGACAAAGGGCAGCCCTGGCGGAGACCAACCCTCACTGGAAACGGGTCCGACTTACTGCCAGCAATGCGGACCAAGCTCTGACACTGATTATACAGGGAGCGAACCGCCACAATCAGACAGTCCGTTACCCCATACTCTCTGAGCACTCCCCACAGGACTTCCCGGGGTACACGGTCGAATGCCTCCTCCAAGTCCACAAAGCACATGTAGACTGGTTGGGCAAACTCCCATGCACCCTCAAGGACCCTGCCGAGAGTATAGAGCTGGTCCACAGTTCCACGACCAGGACGAAAACCACACTGTTCCTCCTGAATCCGAGGTTCGACTATCCGGCGTAGCCTCCTCTCCAGTACACCTGAATAGACCTTACCGGGAAGGCTGAGGAGTGTGATCCCACGATAGTTGGAACACACCCTCTGGTTCCCCTTCTTAAAGAGAGGAACCACCACCCCGGTCTGCCAATCCAGAGGTACCGCCCCCGATGTCCACGCGATGTTGCAGAGTTGAAATTAAACCGTTGAAATGTAATGAAAATGAACTTGGTTGGTTGAAATTTATTTCGTACATGTATACAGTATCAATATAATATATAACATTTTCTTTACAACATGTCCAAAAAAGATTAGGAAGAAGCAATGTTTATGTAATCCTCCCCCTTTTTCTCTTCATAGGAATCACTAACACATACTGTACTTCCCGTTTGCCAATTTGTGTACTCAATATACATCATCCATTTTCTACCGCTTATCCCTTTCGGGGACGCGGGGGGTGCTGGAGCCTATCTCAGCTACAATCGAGCGGAAGGCGTCATACACCCTGGACAAGTCGCCCTCTCATCACACGGCCAACACGTATAGACAACATTCACACTCACATTCACACACTAGGGCCAATTTAGAGTTGCCAATCAACCTATCCCCAGGTGCATGTTTTTGGAAGTGGGAGGAAGCCGGAGTACCCAATGTGTTCTAAATACATCAGTTCTTCTCCTAAGTAGTAAAAGCAGTTATGATTCGCTTGATAAGATGGATATTTCATTTTCAATAAATTCATGGTGTTTATCATCATTTTTCTTCTTTGTACTTTGTAAACACTTGTAATTCGAACCGCCTCTTAAATTGCGTCAAGTTACGGTAATACATTGTTTGATGTTTTTACTTAATCCATTCCATAATTTAATTCCACATAGTTATATGCTAAAGGTTATAAGTGTTGTACATGCATACAGATGTTTTAAGTTATCTTTTTTGTTGAGAAGAATTGTCAGACATTCTTGGCTAGCAGGTTGTAGTTTGCTTTGTGCATACTTTTAGCTGTTTATAATGCACCAAATCATGGAGTTTCAATATTTTTGGGGTTTGTATGTTCTCTATAACCAACATTAGGTATTATTCTGACTGATCTTTTTTGTAACACCGTTAGTGAATGAAGTGTACTTTTGTAGTAGTTTCCCTATATTTCTGCACAATGAGCAGTAGTGAGCAGTAGAGAATATGGAGTGAATTTTTGCTTTATTCATTATAGTAATATTTCTTGCTACCTTATGTTGTATATTTTTATAATGAGATTTCCAGTTAATTTTATCGTCTATTATTGCGCCCAAAATTTTTATTTATTTTACTCTTTCGATATCTACTTTGTTTATTTATGTTTGTGTTTGACTTTCCCTTCTACTGCTACCAAATAGCATTATTTTAGTTGTACTGAGATTCAAAGATAGTCTGTTTTTGTCAAACCATCTTTTTAATGTATTCATTTCTTCTGTTTTTATTTGTATTAGCTTATGTGTTCTCTCTCCTGAACAAAAAGCAGTTGTGTCGTTTGCAAATAATACTAACTTTGAGTCCTTTCTAACTTAACAAATGTTGTTTATATAAAGATTGAACAATTTTGGTCCCAGTGTTGATCCCTGGGGTACGCCACAAGATACTGTATCTCTAACTCTGTTGATCTCTTTTTACCTAGCTTCACGTATTGCTTCCTGTTGGTTAAGTAGCTTCTTATCCAGTTTAAAACCAGGCCTCTGATGCCATATCGTTCTAATTTTGTAGTTAAGAAATCATGATTAATTGTGTCAAATGCTTGACTTGGATCCATAAACACTGCTGCCATATAGTTATATAAATACATAAATTGGACAGTTATATAGAACATGGCAGATATTACAAAACGTGTGTGAACTAAAACAACCTCAACCAAGCCCTGCCTGCTTTCGCTTTCATTCTAGCTCAGCAGGCATTAAAAATAAATGTTTTTTGTCTACTGTATCAAAATCAATTTTGTCATGAATTATTGACCTATTCAAGGCTGTAATAACCCAACCTCAAATATTCTCTGCACCTTATTATTTTTTTGAAATATTTCACATTTTTTATTTCCCATCATAAAAACTGCTATTTTTGACAAAAATCCCTAAAAATGGAAAACAACTTGAGATGTCCGATAATGGCTTTTTTGCCAATATCTGATATTGTCCAACCCTTAATTACCGATTCCGATGTATACAGTTGTGGAATTAACACATTATTATGCCTAATTTTGTGGTGATGCCCCGCTGGATGCATTAAACCAGGGGTCCCCAAACTACGGCCTGCGGGCCAGATACGGCCCGCCAGCGTCCAAAATCCGGCCCGCGGGAAGTCCCAAGTTAGAAAAAAAATTAAAAAAAATAATTTATTTTTATTTTTTTAAATTATTACTATTTTGAAGTCTGTCCTTTCTAATCCATTTTCTACCGTTGTTACTCTCTGTGTCTCCTTACCACTCAGGCAAATCATATTGTCTAAACATGCATTTTCCCATCGATAACGTGATATCATCGCGCTCGGAATATATATATATATACATATATATATACATATATATATATATATATATATATATATATATATAAACGTTAGGTCAGGAAAAAACAGAGGCCATTTCATCCCTACAAGCCTGTTTTTATTGATCAACTGACATAATAAAACTTAATAAAATCTCCTGAAGAGCAGGGAAACCTGCGAAACAGGCTTGTAGGGATGAAATAGCCTCTGTATTTTTTCCTGACCAAATGTATATTCCGCTCTACCCCGGTATTGAGCACTGTATAACGGATAAACCACAGTAACCTCGACTATATATATATATATATATATATATATATATATATATGTATATGTATATATATATATACTACCGTTCAAAAGTTTGGGGTCACCCAAACAATTTTCTGTTTTCCATGAAAAGTCACACTTATTCACCACCATACGTTGTGAAATGAATAGAAAATAGAGTCAAGACATTGACAAGGTTAGAAATAATGATTTGTATTTGAAATAAGATTTTTTTTACATCAAACTTTGCTTTCGTCAAAGAATCCTCCATTTGCAGCAATTACAGCATTGCAGACCTTTGGCATTCTAGCTGTTAATTTGTTGAGGTAATCTGGAGAAATTGCACCCCACTTTTCTAGAAGCAGCTCCCACAAGTTGAATTGGTTGGATGGGCACTTCTTGCGTACCATACGGTCAAGCTGCTCCCACAACAGCTCAATGGGGTTCAGATCTGGTGACTGCGCTGGCCACTCCATTACCGATAGAATACCTGCTGCCTGCTTCTTCTCTAAATAGTTCTTGCACAATTTGGAGGTGTGTTTTGGGTCATTGTCCTGTTGTAGGATGAAATTGGCTCCAATCAAGTGCCGTCCACTGGGTATGGCATGGCGTTGCAAAATGAAGTGATAGCCTTCCTTATTCAGAATCCCTTTTACCCTGTACAAATCTCCCACCTTACCAGCACCAAAGCAACCCCAGACCATCACATGACCTCCACCATGCTTAACAGATTGCGTCAGGCATTCTTCCAGCATCTTTTCAGTTGTTCTGCGTCTCACAAACGTTCTTCTTTGTGATCCAAACACCTCAAACTTGGATTCATCCGTCCACAACACTTTTTTCCAGTCTTCCAGTCTTCCTCCAATGTCTGTGTTCTTTTGCCCATCTTAATCTTTTTCTTTTATTGGCCAGTCTCAGATATGGCTTTTTCTTTGCCACTCTGCCATGAAGCCCAGAATCCCGCAGCCGCCTCTTCACTGTAGATGTTGACACTGGTGTTTTGCGGGTACTATTTAATGAAAATGCCAGTTGGGGACCTGTGAGGCGTCTGTTTCTCAAACTAGAGACTCTAATGTACTTATCTTCTTGCTCAGTTGTGCAACGCGGCCTCCCACTTCTTTTTCTACTCTGGTTAGAGCCTGTTTGTGCTGTCCTCTGAAGGGAGTAGTACACACCGTTGGAGGAAATCTTCAATTTCTTAGCAATTTCTCGCATGGAATAGCCTTCATTTCTAAGAACAAGAATAGACTGTCGAGTTTCAGATGAAAGTTCTCTTTTTCTGGCCATTTTGAGCGTTTAATTGACCCCACAAATGTGATGCTCCAGAAACTCAATCTGCTCAAGGGAAGGTCAGTTTTGTAGCTTCTGTAACAAGCTAAACTGTTTTCAGATGTGTGAACATGATTGCACAAGGGCTTTCTAATCATCAATTAGCCTTCTGAGCCAATGAGCAAAGACATTGTACCATTAGAACACTGGAGTGATAGTTGCTGGAAATGGGCCTCTATACACCTATGTAGATATTGCACCAAAAACCAGACATTTGCAGCTAGAATAGTCATTTACCACATTAGCAATGTATAGAGTGTATTTCTTTAAAGTTAAGACTAGTTTAAAGTTATCTTCATTGAAAAGTACAGTGCTTTTCCTTCAAAAATAAGGACATTTCAATGTGACCCCAAACTTTTGAACGGTAGTGTGTGTATATATATATATATATATATACATACATATATACGACCGGCAGGAGGCCAATGAGAAGATCCAGGACACGTTGGGAAGACTAAGTCTACCGGCTGGCCTGGGAACGCCTCGGGATCCCCGGGAGGAGCTGGACGAAGTGGCTGGGGAGAGGGAAGTCTGGGCTTCTCTGCTTAGGCTGCTGCTTAGGTTTTTTGGGTTGGTGCACTAATTGTAAGTGTATCTTGTGTTTTTTATGTTGATTTAATTAAAAAATAATAATATATATATATATTTGTTTTATTTCTTGTGCGGCCCGGTACCAATCGATCCACGGACCGGTATCGGGTCGCGGCCTGGTGGTTGGGGACCACTGGTGTAGGCTACAAGATAACGTTAACGTAATCAGACATATACAAAAAGGCTAACGTTAACGTTACCGTTAGTCACTGACTATGCGTAGGTAACGTTAGTCTAGCTAACATTACTGCAATCCTGGATTGACATACGAGGTAACGTTATTTTAGCCTAAAGGCTACGAGTGAGCAGATATGGAAATGAACCGGCAACAGTTAACATCAGTTACTCACCAGCACTATCACTGGAATTGGCGCTGCAGGTTGATGAGGGGCGTGCTTCGTCGCTGCTTCTCCACGACACCTTTCTCTAACCTTCAGGTTATGTGCAGCCTGAACTTGTTTCAACATGCTTGTTGTACTCCCCCCCCCTTACATGAGAGCGAAGCCTGGCAATAATTGCAGATAGCCGTTTCCTCGTCGTATTTTTTTGTAAAATGAAGCCATGCCTTGAGGCGTTTTTTACCGGTCCCATTGTTGTTGCTGCTTTCTGTATCTGCCGCCTAATGACTGAGCTACGTTATTTCCTGGGACGTGCCACAGGGCATTTCCTGTGGGACGGGATTCGTTCCCAGGGATTCGAATAAAGAACCAACTCTTTTTCTTTACTATAGTGGTCTCGATAACGGGAACCGGTTCTCAAAAAGGGACTCGAGTCCAAGGAATCGGTTCTTTTCTTAACGAACAACCGGTTTCGAACATCATCCCTCGTCAATACAGCTTGTAGATGTGCCAAACACTCACTGAGGCATCATCTACCCATCACTACTGTTGTATTGGTTGGCTGAATTCCAATGAATTAACCTATCTTGGTAAAAGGTGATTCTTACCTAAAATAAAACTAATGTGTGTGTTTTTAATTCACCCTTTTTGTCCGTAGGATTGTACAAGAAGACCGGCAAGCTGGTGTTCCTCGGACTAGACAATGCGGGCAAAACGACGCTCCTGCACATGCTCAGAGATGACAGGCTGGGACAGCACGTCCCCACGCTACATCCAAGTATGAAGCTGGTCATGCTAGCTCAGCAGTACAGTCACAGAAGTGCTGGTGATTAATCCTCCGTGCGTCCTAGCGTCGGAGGAGCTGACCATCGCTGGAATGACATTTACCACATTTGACCTTGGAGGACACACGCAAGGTAGCGATAAGTGCACTGGGAGCTTTGAACTTGACTTAGTTTTTTTTTTATTACCCTTCCAGCTCGACGGATCTGGAAAAATTACCTCCCAGCCATAAATGGTATCGTCTATCTGGTGGATTGTGCTGATCACGAGCGACTAGAAGAAGCTAAAGTAGAGCTGGATGTAAGTTTGTTGCAAAGCATTTTATTACAAACCCCGTTTCCATATGAGTTGGGAAATTGTGTTAGATGTAAATATAAACGGAATACAATGATTTGCAAATCCTTTTCAACCCATATTCAATTGAATGCACTACAAAGACAACATATTTGATGTTCAAACTCATAAACTTTATTTTTTTTTTGCAAATAATAACTATCTTAGAATTTCATGGCTGCAACACATGCCAAAGTAGTTGGGAAAGGGCATGTTCACCACTGTGTTACATCACCTTTTCTTTTAACAACACTCAATAAATGTTTGGGAACTGAGGAAACTAATTGTTGAAGCTTTGAAAGTGGAATTCTTTCCCATTCTTGTTTTATGTAGAGCTTCGGTCGTTCAACAGTCCGGGGTCTCCGCTGTCGTATTTTACGCTTCATAATGCGCCATACATTTTCGATGGGAGACAGGTCTGGACTGCAGGCGGGCCAGGAAAGTACCCGCACTCTTTTTTTACGAAGCCACGCTGTTGTAACACGTGCTGAATGTGGCTTGGCATTGTCTTGCTGAAATAAGCAGGGGCGTCCATGAAAAAGACGGCGCTTAGATGGCAGCATATGTTGTTCCAAAATCTGTATGTACCTTTCAGCATTAATGGTGCCTTCACAGATGTGTAAGTTACCCATGTCTTGGGCACTAATACACCCCCATACCATCACAGATGCTGGCTTTTGAACTTTGCGTTGATAACATTCTGGATGGTTCGCTTCCCCTTTGGTCCGGATGACACAATGTTGAATATTTCCAAAAACAATTTGAAATGTGGACTCGTCCGACCACAGAACACTTTTCCACTTTGCATCAGTCCATCTTAGATGATCTCGGGCCCAGAGAAGCCGGCGGCGGTTCTGGATATTGTTGATAAATGGCTTTCGCTTTGCATAGTAGAGCTTTAACTTGCACTTACAGATGTAGCGACCAACTGTATTTAGTGACAGTGGTTTTCTGAAGTGTTCCTGAGCCCATGTGGTGATATCCTTTAGAGATTGATGTCGGTTTTTGATACAGTGCCGTCTGAGGGATCGAAGGTCACAGTCATTCAATGTCGGTTTCCGTCCATGCCGCTTACGTGGAGTGATTTCTCCAGACTCTCTGAACCTTTTGATGATATTATGGACCATAGATGTTGAAATCCCTAAATTTCTTGCAATTACACTTTGAGAAACGTTGTTCTTAAACTGTTTGACTATTTGCTCACGCAGTTGTGGACAAAGGGGTGTACCTCGCCCCATCCTTTCTTGTGAAAGACTGAGCATTTTTGGGAAGCTGTTTTTATACCCAATCATGGCACCCACCTGTTCCCAATTAGCCTGCACACCTGTGGGATGTTCCAAATCAGTGTTGATGAGCATTCCTCAACTTTATCAGTATTTATTGCCACCTTTCCCAACTTCTTTGTCACGTGTTGCTGGCATCAAATTCTAAAGTTAATGATTATTTGCAAAAAAAAAAAAGTTTATCAGTTTGAACATCAAATATGTTGTCTTTGTAGCATATTCAACTGAATATGGGTTGAAAATGATTTGCAAATCATTGTATTCCGTTTATATTTACATCTAACACAATTTCCCAACTCATATGGAAACGGGGTTTGTATATTAATGCAAGTTTAATTTCTATAATATTGTCCCTTGAGAAAATATGTCATTAAAATGGTCGCTGAAATGTGACTTTTGCCGTGTTTAGGCTCTTTTAACGGATGACACCATCTCAAACGTCCCGGTTCTCATCCTGGGGAATAAAATCGATCGTCCGGAGGCCGTCAGCGAGGACGCGCTCCGAGGGATGTTCGGTTTGCATGGACAGACGACAGGAAAGGTGATGAGCACATAACGTCTAACAAAGATTTTAGCACAAACATATAATTGAAAACTGTTTATTGGGGGGGGATATGTAATATGTTTGTACAATATGTGTCTAATTTTAAACTGGTATGTGTTTTTCAGGGCAAAGTGTCCCTGAAAGAGCTGAATTTGAGGCCAATGGAGGTTTTTATGTGCAGCGTGCTGAAGAGGCAAGGATACGGAAAAGGCTTTCGCTGGCTTTCTCAGTACATTGACTAACTCAAAGTATATTCACACATCTTCTGATTTACAAAACCAAAACAAAACTACCTGCTCCACAGAGATATTTTATCGATATGTTTTAACGATGGTACCAGTTAGGCGTGCAATAAAAGGAAAGAGTTTTATTTTGAAGTACCAGTGCTATTCAGATGAATGAATGAATGATCCTCTTGCTGTGGTTTCTAGCTTTGGGTGCCATAAGGAACGTGTCATCGCGACGAGTCAGTTTCTGACCTGGGATTATTTTTAGCAGCTGGTGTTGACTTACACTGAAGGTCAGTTTGTGTAAAGTTTTGTGGATGGTCTTAGTCCTCTTTGAAGACATGCATTAGTGTATTTGAAACACACGTTTAACTGTGTACCAGCTAAGATTTGTCAACATGAAATGGATGGGATTTTTTGGGGGGGGTATTTTAAAACAGGGTTTGCCACTGAAAGTGCTTTAAGTGTGAGGTTCACTACTAAAGAACAGTGTTTAGCTCCATAACTGCAGTCTAGGATGACTGTATCGACTTGTGATATTTTCATGATGGGGATTTGTTATGAAAGACTGGAGTACTTTGTGATTAGTAGCTGCGCACAACATGCAGTGATATTATGAGAGTACTTCCTCAGTGCTTCACATGGGTGACACAAAGTTACACATGCAACTGTATCTTTTTCTATATATTATTTTGTAAAAATGCTATATTTATAAGTTAGTTCTGAAGCAACCAAGCTGTTACAAAGGGTGATTGTCAGGTGAGATGTGAATAAAGACTTTCTACAATGATTTGTTTAATCTTTTTTAGAGATAAATGCTTTAAAACATAATATCGAAAATTATCGGTATCGTTTTTTTAATTACCGATATCCTTTTTTTAAATTTTTTTAAAAATAAATCAACATAAAAAGCACAAGATACACTTACAATTAGTGCACCAACCCGAAAAAACCTCCCTCCCCCATTCACACAAATGGGTTGTTTCTTTCTGTTATTAATATTCTGGTTCCTACATTATATATCAATATATATCAATACAGTCTGCAAGGGATACAGTCCGTAAGCACACATGATTGTGCGTGCTGCTGGTCCACTAATAGTACTAACCTTAACAGTTAATTTTACTCATTTTCATTAATTACTAGTTTCTATGTAACTGTTTTTATATTGTTTTAATATATTTTTTAGTCAAGAAAATGTTTTTAATTTATTTGTTATTTACATTTTTGTTTTTTTAAAGTACCTTATCTTCACCATACCTGGTTGTCCAAATTAGGCATAATAATGTGTTAATATCCTCGACTGTATACATCAGTATCGGTTGATATCGTATCATGAATCACCCCGACTTAAACAAGTTGAAAAACTTATTCGGGTGTTACCATTTAGTCATACTTGCCAACCCTCACGGATTTTCCGGGAGACTCCCGAAATTCAGCGCCTCTCCCGAAAACCTCCCGGGACAAATTTTCTCTCGAAAATCAGGCCACGCCCCCTCCAGCTCCATGCGGACCTGAGTCCGCTTTCCCACGATATAAACAGTGTGCCTGCCCAATCACATTATAACTGTAGAATGATCGAGGGCGAGTTCTTGGTTTCTCATGTGGGTTTATTGTTAGGCAGTTTCATTAACGTCCTCCCAGCGCGGTAACAACACACAACAGCAGCAGTCACGTTTTTGTCTACCGTAAAGCAGTTCGTCTGCCGTAAACAGCAATGTTGTGACACTCTTAAACAGGACAATACTGCCATCTATAACATCAATAACATCTAGGGCTTTTAGAAAGTGCAGTGCACAACTGCACACACAACAAGGAGACGAAGCAGAAGAACGAGGAAGATACAGCCGTGGCGACGCCGACGACGAGTAAGATGAAGAAATACGCTTTGTTGCACCTTTCCTGCCTGAGTCCGGTGATCAGTTGCAAATCTTGCTTTATTGATTGCTTGCACACAGCCAATCCAACACAAAACAAACTAGTCCCGCCCGCACTCAAGCTACCGCTCCCTCTCTTCTCTCGCCCACACACTCACTGACGTCACTCACCTCACATGCTCACCTATTAAAGGGCCACACACACACACACATACGCTACTCTCATAACAGCTTGTAAGTTCCAAGCCGCAGCTGCGATTGGACCTGGATAGCCTCCGGGAAGAAGTAGTGGACTACCAAGTGCTTGGCACTGAAGATCTTCCTCAGGAAGCAAAGATTGACCGGTTTTGGGCCATGCTAGGGAGAGATGGAAGATTCCAGACTCTAATGCATTTGATGAAAGCACTTTTGTGCGTGCCACACATCAATGCATCATCAGAGAGGGTGTTCAGCATGGTTAGAAAAATAGTGACAGAGAATAGAACAAGGATGGACAATTCAACCCTTAACTCAACAATGAGTAGATGAGTGTTATGTGTGTGTATATGTGTAAATAAATGAACACTGAAATTCAAGTATTTCTTTTATTTATACATACATATATATATAATAAAATAAATATATATATATGAAATACTTGACTTGGTGAATTCTAGCTGTACATATTAGAGATGCGCGGTTTGCGGGCACAACCGCGGAGTCCGCGGATTATCCGCGGATCGGGCGGATGAAATTTAAAAAAATTAGATTTTATCCGCGGGTCGGGTCGGGTCGGGTCGGGCGGTGGAAATTTAAAAAATTTGATTTTAAATAGATTCAGGCGGGTGGCAGTTAAACCAATTCGGAAATATATATACATAGTTAAATGTTGTTACCCACATACGAAAAACGAGCAGGCACCTGCAGCATATGCCACAACAGAAGAAAAAAAAAGAAAAGAGATGGACACTTTTACGGAGCGGAGAAGGCCCCCGACGCCTCGCCGGGGTCCGGGACCGAGGCCCCTTCCCCCGAGAGGGCCCCACCGGGAGCCGTAGCTGAGGCGATCCGCGAGAAGGGCCCGACGCACGTCCAGGGTCACCACCGCGCCCACCGCACCGACACCCCGCCTCGTCCGCCTTCGCCGCGGCCGGCGTCACGCGCAGCAGGTAAGCAGCTTACCTGCCCGCCACCCCCGTGGCCGGGGGCTCGTAACAGGGGTCACTCCGCGCGCTCCGCCCGCGCAGCTTACCTGCCCGCCACCCCTGTTGCCGGGGGCGCGTTACAGGGGTCACTCCGCGCGCAGTGCGCTCACGAAAGGGGTGGGGCTCACCCTGGTTGATATAGACAGCAGCTAGGACGGTGGCCATGGAAGTCGGTGTAACAACCCACCTGCCGAATCAACTAGCCCTGAAAATGGATGGCGCTGGAGCGTCGGGCCCATATACCCGGCCATCGCCGGCAGCGAGACGCGCTTGGAGGTGCGCTCAGCGCTGCTCCCATATGATTGCGCACTGGTGTGCGTCTGGGTCGTGACAGCGTGGCACGCGAATGTCTGTGCTGCATTGGATCAGTCTCCTTTCTTTAACAGGCAAAAGCTTTATAACCTCACTAATGCCTTGCATATCGTCTATATTAGATATATAACAACGGGCGGGTGCGGGCGGATGGCGGGCGGATGCGGTTCTGATCAAATGTTAGATCGGGTGGATTGCGGATGGTTGACGACTTTCTGACGCGGTTGCGGATGAAATAATTGCCTATCCGCGCATCTCTAGTACATATACTCCTCCCCTCTTAACCACGCCCCCGCCCCAACCACGCACGAAAATGTAAATAATATATAATGTTCTTCCATCGTCCAGTGTATGGCTCAAGTTTAACGGAAGTCCCGCCTTCCTGAGTCCTATTGGCTCTTTCTAGCCAATCACAATCACTGTTTGGTAGTTACCGTGAATTGATTAACGTGGCCCCCGACTTAAACAAGTTGAAAAACTTATTCGGGTGTTACCATTTAGTGGTCAATTGTACAGAATATGTACTGTATTGTGAAATCTACTAATAAAAATGTCAATCAATCAATCAATCAATCAAGCCGTCCAGTGTATCGCTCACTTTTAACGGAAGTCCCGCCTTCGTAGGTTCTATTGGCTCTTTCTAGCCAATCATAAAAGCCGGCAAGCGTCCCTCGAGCCAATGAGATTAAACCAGGAAGTTATCGCGCGATATATAACGAAAACACTTGTTCTTTTTTCTTTGAACAATCACTATATGTTATTTACCGAGTGTACTTTAACATTTCAGTGGTTTTATCAACACATGTTTACGAAGATATATCACATCTCAACGTTTGGTAGTTAATTATTTCCGTCGACATGGGCAAAGTTCATGTGCTGTGCTGCTTCCACCCATAGACATCTTATAAGTAGACGCAGCATTGGCTGCTGTGACGCGAGAAATTCGGCCGCCATTTTGAAGTGGTGATGAGGAGCCGGCCGGCGAGCAGCTTAAACTGACAGTTGACAGGTAGAAAACAAAGATGCCGGGCTGGTGTTCAGCGTTTTCCTGCTCAAATGAGCGGACTGTTGAAAATAGGAATCGGGGGATTACTTTTCACAAGTAAGATTTAACATTAACGTATTATTGGTTGTATTTTGTGAAAATAAATATTACCACAGAGTTGAGAAGGAGCAAAGATCTTCAATAGTACTGAAATCGTAGCTGCTAGCAAACAAGAGTATGATCATAATAGAATTACTTGACAATGAAATTAATAACATTTAAAAATGTCATACTTGAATAACACAGTTGAAATAAATGATGAAGATAAAGATTGTAAAAGCCAACAGGGGTTAACATACGACATACATAAAAAAATACATATAAAACAATCACTGTAAACATTATCATTTAAGGGAAGAATGTAATACAAAATATCAATACAAAGTGTCAAGACAGAATAAACTCTCTGCTGCTGCAGCAACAGAGATACAATCTATAGGTCCCTAAGATATATAGATATCTAATGTATTCATACATTGTTTATGTAGGATATACCATACTTGCCAACCCTCCAAATTTTCCGGTAGACTCCCGAAATTCAGCGCCTCTTCCGAAAACCTCCCGGGACAAATATTCTCCCGAAAATCTCCCGATTTTCAGCCGTAGCTGGAAGCCACGCCCCCTCCAGCTCCATGTGGACCTGAGTGAGGACAGCTTTTTTTCATGACGGGAGGACAACAGGGTGACAAGAATTAAATCATCCAGACTAGAGATAAATTGTATTATTATGTTTATCTTACCTAAAAATAAATATATTTATTAATTTAAAAAAAAACTAAATACATTTTTACTATATTTTGCTAAAACATAAAAATTAATTGTATTTTTATTTGTATTTTTTCCTGACTCCTTACTACATCCAGCCATAGAATTATACATTAAAATAAACATATTTGAAATAATTGATTTTAAATTATCATAATAATTCATTTAAAATGACCATATTTAATTATTAAAATAATTGCTTGTTTATCAACAACTTTAGCATTTTATTCATTACATTTTGAAACTCTCAGAAGCCAAGTTATGTTATATTCCTTAATATTTATTTATGCAAGTTTGAAGTATCAATTATCTAAACACAGTTTTGTTTGCATATTTTCAGGATGTAGATATCTATATATATGTATGAAATACTTGACTTGCTGAATTCTAGCTGTCAATATACTCCTCCCCTCTTAACCACGCCCTCAACCACGCCCCGCCCCGCCCCCGACCACGCCCCCCCACCTCCCGAAATCGGAGGTCTCAAGGTTGGCAAGTATGGGATATACGCATGTATATATAACCTAATCATATTGTTTCTTGAATTTAAAAATAGCTGACTGTTTTTTTCCCCCTTCTCTGGGATTATATTCCCAGTTTTGATCTCGGACGTCTGGTCACTTATAGCATATAAGAATATTCTATTACTGTTAAGCAAACTATGAATAATAAAACACGCCAAAACATGTGTCCTTTATCATAGCTATGACAAAAAACGCGTGAAAATCCGTGGTATTCATTGAGGTAAAATGAATTAAATGCGCTTACAGTTCATTGCTCCTGCCAAATGAATTGCACTGAGTGGAGCGGATCACCACTCCAAGATGGCGGCCCCGCGTCTCGTCAGCGCCAGTAGCGCTCGATGCTGCGTTTACTTATAAGATGTCTATGCCGTCCAGTGTATCGCTCAAGTTTAACGGAAGTCCCGCCTTCGTGAGTCCTATTGGCTCTTTCTCTCCAATCATAAAAGGCGGCAAGCGTCCCTCAAGCCAATGAGATTAAACCAGGAAGTTATCGCGCGATATATAACGAAAACACTTGTTTTTTTTTCTTTCAACAATCACTACATGTTATTTACCGAGTGTACTTTAACATTTCAGTGGTTTTATCAACACATGTTTACCAAGATATGTTACATCTCAACGCTTGGTAGTTAATTATTTCTGTCGACATGGGCAAAGTTCACGTAGCAACATGGAGGTAAAAGACGTGGAGAAGTGTTGCTGTGTCGTTACCTTAACGGACGCTTTATCCACCAAAGCGCCGGTAAGTTTTAGTGGAGTCCTCGTCCGTCCCGGTGCGGTGATATGCACCGGCTTCCCCTTTTTTCGTTTCGTTACCCACAAAAAGCCCTCTGCGAGGTGCCTCTTACGTCACAACTTCCGGGATGCGCTTCAAATTAGCGTCACGTTTCCTTCCTGTCGTCACGTGGAGGCTAACCCATGCGTAATGACCCACGAGTGTCCACCTGGCAGGAACACAACAACAACAACAACAACACGTCAGTGGGAGGCAGAGCTGCTAATGCTGGTCAACTGCGTGGAGTTCAAACAGGCTTTCCAGGCAGTTTTCCAGGAGGCTGACGGATGGCGTTTCCATGGCGACGAGGATGAGGAGCTGATCGGAGATGCTGACCACCTGAGCTGGTTCGCTGTGCTCAAGACGGCGGAACACCTGAAGCCAGGTGCCCCCTGGGAGAAGAGCTCGGCCCTTCGGAAAGGCGTCCCGGTCTTGGCGTGCGGGTCGCCTTTCGGATCCCTCTGCGTGGACCTCTTCATCAGCACCATCAGCGGAGGCATCATCAGCAACCTGGCGGGGGAGGACAACGCCGTCATCCTCACGGACGCCCGCTGCGTGCCGGGCACAGAAGGCGGGGGGTTGTTTGCGCTGGAAGACTCCGGCGGCGTGCGACTCGTCGGGGTGATCGTGTCGCCGTTTGGATGGAAGGCCAACGAGTGGATCGGCCTCACGCTGGTCTGCTCGGTGCAGTCGATCTTCAGGAACGTTCTCCGATGCGCCAACGCTGAAGATCCACTCCGGGATGTCTGCCTTCATCCCGCAGAGGTCATCCCTGCTCCGGACTCCATGGCTGGTCCGTACCCGGTCGTGGGGTTGGTGGACAGTGGGCAGCAGTGGGGCTCGGGGGTGCTTGTGACCTCTGACCTGGTTCTAACCTGCCGACACGTAGTCAAGGGGAAGTCCACGGTCGCTATGAAGTTCCACCACAGGGACAGGTAACAAATATATCTCCTGTATGATGTACCGTACGCCTTTACCACTTTTCTAAAGTAATCTGTTCCAGGGTAAAACTGTCCCCTTTGTATTAATATGAGAACATTTTAAAATGGTCTTAAACGACAAAAGCGTATTGTCGTTCAAGTGTAAAAAGAAGTTAGTCACTGTTTTTGTTAAATGTAAAAATACTCGGCTGTAAAGTAGGTTTTGATGTAAAACAATTAAATTGTACTATGAAAAGAATCTCATCCTTTCACAAGGATGAAATAATATTTCACCAAAATGAAGCAGTAAATGGAGGAAAAGAAACATTAGAAAAAAGTTGGCACGGTCATAAAACCTTTATATAGGCGAATTGTTTTTAACAGTCATTCAAGTGTAAAAATAAGCTAGCCACTGTTTTTGTTAAGTGTAAAATCAGTCGTAATATAATTTTTGCGTGTCAGTGATTTGTACCAGAAACACATTTTAAATAGAAAACAAACAACTAAATCGTAACATTAATAAAGCATACACATATTACTGTAATAGTAAAAAGTCATTTTATGGGAAAAGTTGTAATATTGTAAGAATGAAGTTGTAATATGAGAAAAAAAATCATTTTACCGTTAAATTGTATTTTTTATTTACCAAAATAAAAAGGTATATAAAGGGGGAAAGTTGTAATATTGTAAGAATAGAGTTGTAAAATGTGAAAAATTCATTTTACCATTACATTGTATTTTTTTTTTTTATTTACCAAAATAAAAAGGTAAATTAAAAGGGAAAATATGTATTATTAGGAGAAAAAAAAAGTTGTAATATTACAAATCTCAGGCAGATTTTTTTTTTTAAAACAATCATTCAAATGTAAAAATAAGATGTTTTTGTGTAGGTTTTGATGGGCAGTCATTAAACCGAAAAGTGGTCATATATTTTAAGAAAACATTTGTAATATGTGGAAAATTGAATTTCGATTGGATTAAATTGTAATTTAAAAATGAAGTGGTACATTTTTTTGAAAAAGTCATATTCTGAAAAATTAAATTGAAAAAGTAAAATCGTAATATTACAAGAAAACATTTTACTATTAGAGAATATAGTGGTTTTTTTTTAATCTCACAAGAAATAAGTGACCCTTTCATGAGAACAGTTGTGATATTGTTACATTTAAGGTGTATACTATTGTCATTTTACAAGAAAAGCTAATGAAATAAGTTCTTTTCTGGAAAATGAATAAATTCAGTAAGTCCTTGTTAAAAAAGTTGTAATTTACAAACATGCTCTTTAGAAGAGAAACATGTAACTATGTACGAAATATAAAAATTATAATTTTATAAAAAGGGTCTTGTGAGAGGTAACATAATATAATAGAAAAAGTCATCACTAGAAGAAAGTTGTAAAAAGATCATTCAATTGTAAAAAGAAGTTAGCTACTGTCATTTATCAAATATAAAAATATTTCACCTCGTCCTAACGTCAAAAATGTGTCCTGTAAAGATAAAAGTGTAAAAAGAAGTTAGCCACAGTCAAACAGTTCTGTTGTTCCAGAGTCCTTGATAGTGTCGGTGATGTCATCTTTTCCACTAAAACGTCGTCACCCTACGATGTCGCCGTGGTCCAGTTGAGACAACCCTTCCCAGACTTTCGAGTCCCTCGAACGGCTCAGAAGTTCCACCCAGGTTTGACTCCGTGCTTGCACGTGTTGGACCTGATCCGCATCTAAGTCACCTCTCCTGGCAGGCGAGCGCCTCCTGGTGGTGGGTTACGGCGGGCTGGGCGGCAGGTGCGGTCCATCCTTGACGTGCGGCGTCCTCTCCAAGGCCATCAGCGTCAACCGTCGGCCTGTCATGCTTCAGACCACGTGTGCAGTACAGGCAGGGGCCAGCGGGGGCGCTGTGGTGCGGGCATCGTCTGGAGAGCTGCTGGGTAAAAGTCAAAAAGTTCTTTCTGCTGATTTAAAAAAATAAATAAATAAATTAACATGGCGGCTTATTTTTGAAGGCATGGTGGCGAGCAACACGAGAGACATGACCGCCAAAGTCACCTACCCACACCTCAACTTCTGCATCCCGGTCACCGTGCTGCAAGGACCCTTACGCCGATTTCATCAGCGGAGGGACGTGACGGCGTTTGAAGCGTTGGACACCACCGAGGAAGAAGTCAGAAGGGTGTGGAGGCTACAAGACGCACACAGTAAACTGTAGGTGGCGCTATGCTGGAGAGAAAAAGGTAGGATGCTAAAAAATATAAGGTCTTTTTTTTTTTTTTTTGGCACCAAGAACTATTTAGAAGAACGTGGCTGATAAAGCAGCATATGTTGGGTTTTCACCGACAGGTTGCTGCAAATGATTGGTCCCATTGGGCAGCTTGACGGCGGCTTTGAGATACACGGACATCTGTTAGGTGGCGTACTCCACTCATTCATCGCTAACACGTTCACACAAACCTTTTATGTTTAACGTTTAAATACAAAACTCAAAACCAGAGAAGTTGCCACTTTGTGTAAATGGTAAATAAAAACAGAATACAATGATTTGCAAATCCTTTTCAACCTTGAGACCTCCAAATATGCCTACCTCTTTAGGACCACCCTCTCTAGATATATAAAGCCTTGCATTTACAACATTAATAATATACATACTATGTAAATATAAAAAAGGTAAGCTTTTAGTTAATTTATTTTTTAAATTTTTTGTTTGTAATTAATTTTTAATCTTCATTATTTACTTCAAGTTATTACACTATGTCTCTATATACATATTTATTAGAGATGTCCGATAATGGCTTTTTTGCCGATATCCGATATTGTCCAACTCTTAATTACCGATACCGATATCAACCGATACCGATATATACAGTCGTGGAATTAACACATTATGCCTGGATGCATTAAACAATGTAACAAGGTTTTCCAAAATAAATCAACTCAAGTTATGGAAAAAAATGCCAACATGGCACTGCCATATTTATTATTGAAGTCACAAAGTGCATTCTTTTTTTTTAACATGCCTCAAAACAGCAGCTTGGAATTTGGGGCATGCTCTCCCTGAGAGAGCATGAGGAGGTTTAGGTGGGCGGGGTTGAGGTGGGGGGGGGGTAAGGGGTAGCGGAAGGTGTATATTGTAGCGTCCCGGAATAGTTAGTGCTGCAAGGGGTTCTGGGTATTTGTTCTGTCGTGTTTATGTTGTGTTACGGTGCGGATGTTCCCCCGAAATGTGTTTGTCATTCTTGTTTGGTGTGGGTTCACAGTGTGGCGCATATTTGTAACAGTGTTAAAGTTGTTTATACGGCCACCCTTAGTGTGACCTGTATGGCTGTTGACCAAGTATGCCTTGCATTCACTTGTGTGTGTGTGAAAAGCCGCAGATATTATGGGTTTGGGCCGGCACGCAAAGGCAGTGCCTTTAAGGTTTACTGGCGGTTTGTACTTCTCCCTACGTCCGGCGTTTTAAAAAGTCATAAATTTTACTTTTTGAAACCGATACCGATAATTTCCGATATTACATTTTAAAGCATTTATCCGCCGATAATATCGGCAGTCCGATATTATCGGACATCTCTAATATTTATTTTATTCATTTTGCCCAAAGGGGGTGCATTTCGATTTCTTACACACACTTGTTATTACATATGTTGGCCAGAGGGGGAGCCCTTCAAATTTTTACACACACTTGTTATTTCCTATGTTGACCAGAGGGGGGGAGCACTTTTAAAACCGACACACGGTCAATTTGAAAAATCCCTCCTTTTTGGGACCACCCTAATTTTGATAGATTTCACCACCAGGGGTGCAAATAAGATCTCTAATTTTTATTTTTTTTTGTAATGTGCTTAAGGCCGATGACAAAGGAGTCACGGACCACAGACGGCCCCTGTGCCGCACTTTGGGCAACGCAGCTGTAGAAGCTAACTGTTAATGGCCACTATAGTATTAGTACCCTAGTGCAGTGGTCCCCAACCACCGGTCCGGGGACCGGTACCCATCCGTGACGCATTTACTCAGTGGCCTAGTGGTTAGAGTGTCCGTCCTGAGATCGGTAGGTTGGAAGTTCAAATCCCGGCCGAGTCATACCAAAGACTATAAAAATGGGACCCATTACCCATTACCCATTACCTCCCTGCTTGGCACTCAGCATCAAGGGTTGGAATTGGGGGTTAAATCACCAAAATGATTCCCGGGCGCAGCCACCGCTGCTGCCCACTGCTCCCCTCACCTCCCAGGGGGTGATCAAGGGTGATGGGTCAAATGCAGAGAATAATTTCGCCACACCTAGTGTGTGTGTGACAATCATTGGTACTTTAACTTTTTAACTTTATTTGCTACCGGGCCGCACAGAAACACAAATTAATTTATGAACTAACGCATTTTCTCAAACTTAACTTTCGCCTGTCCCACTAAACACTAATAAGCTTGTTAATAGATGTATACACCGTATTTTTCAGACTATAAGTCGCAGTTTTTTTCATAGTTTGGCCGTAGTCAGGAGCGACTTATGTGTGAAATTATTAACACATTTACCGTAAAATATCAAATAATATTATTTAGCTCATTCACGTAAGAGACTAGACCAGGGGTCGGCAACCTTTACCAGTCAAAGAGCCATTTTGACCAGTTTCACAAATTATAGAAAACAATGGGAGCCGCAAATTTTTTTTGAAATTTTAAATGAATTAACACTGCACAGAATGTTTTTTTTTTTGCTTTGTGCTATGTATAAACCAGGGGTCTCAGACACGCAGCCCACACCTTTATATGGAATTTGAAAGCTGGTGCGGCACGCGGGTTTTAAATGAATGGCCCTTGTCAGCGTCATGCGTGTCGTGATGGTACAGCATATAGCACCCACTACAACCAGCGTGCCTGATCAGCTACACGTTGTATGGTGTTTCCGCTTGCTCACGTAGGTGACAGCAAGGCATACTTGGTCAACAACCACACAGGTTACACTGACGGTGGCGGTATAAAAAAAAACTATAACACTCTTACTAATAATGCGCCACACTGTGAACCCACACCAAACAAGAATGACAAACACATTTCGGGAGAACATCTGCACAGTAGCACAACATAAACACAACAGGACAAATACCCAGAATCCCATGCAGCCCTAACTCTTCCGGGATACATTATACACCCCCGCCCACCTCACAGAGGGGGGGGAGGGGGGATTTGATGTGTGAGGGAGCAGGGTTGGGGTGGGGGCGGGGTTTGGTGGTAGCAGGGGTGTATAATGTAGCCCGGAAGAGTCAGGGCTGCATGGGATTCTGGGTGTTTGTTCTGTTGTGTTTATGTTGTGTTAAGGTGCAGATGTTCTCCCGAAATGTGTTTGTCATTCTTGTTTGGTTTTGGTTCAAAGTGTGGCGCATTATTAGTAAGAGTGTTAAAGTTGTTTTATATGGTCACCGTCAGTGTAACCTGTGTGGCTGTTGACCAAGTATGCCTTGCTGTCACGTACGTGTGCAAGCAGAAGATGTATATTGTATAACAAGTTTTGGGCTGGCATGATGTTAATACAGATTGTAGAGAGCGCCAAATGTTGTACCATCATGGCATGCCCTTATTATAGCTGTAAGGGTGAAAATTGGTGAATATTATGCGAGAGGCACTGAAATCCGGAAGTCTCACGGGAAAATTGGGGGGTTCAGCAAGTAAGCTGCTGAGCCGCATCAGAGTGATCAAAGAGCCGCATGCGGCTCTGGAGCCGCGGGTTGCCGACCCCTGGACTAGACGTATAAGATTTCATGGGATTTAGCGATTAGGAGTGACAGATTGTTTGGTAAACGTATAGCATGTTCTATATGTTATAGTTATTTGAATGACTCTTACCATAATATGTTACGTTAACATACCAGGCACCTTCTCAGTTGGTTATTTATGCCTCATATAACGTACACTTATTCAGCCTGTTGTTCACTATTCTTTATTTATTTTAAATTGCCTTTCAAATGTCTATTCTTAGTGTTGGCTTTTATCAAATAAATTTCCCCAAAAAATGCGACTTATATATGTTTTTTTCCTTCTTTATTATGCATTTTCGGCCGGTGCGACTTATACTCCGAAAAATACGGTAACTCCTTTGTTATAGTACATGGGACAATGCACATTAATGGACATATACCACAATGTTAATGTGCCAGATTGTAGCCAAAGGATAATTTTTTTGCTGTTTTCATCTGCCACACGTACATTAGAAAGCCGGTCCGATAAAATAACGCATACATTAAACCAGTCCCTGGTGGAAAAAAGGTTGGAACCCTGCCCTAGTGTATTTGTTCATCCCATGGTCACATATGGGACGCGGGTTGTCTTACGTCAGCACCTGGTTGTTTTTTTCGGGGCTGAATAGGGAAGTCCTTCTTTCGCTGCCGTCTTGTTTTATCATATATTGCTGCCTTTGCACCTGTCAATGTTTACTTTTGTATGCACATTAGAGATGCGCGGTTTGCGGACACAACCGCGGAGTCCGCGGATTATCCGCGGGTCGGGCGGTTGAAATAAAAAAACATTAGATTTTATCCGCGGGTCGGGTCGGGCGGTTGAAATTAAAAAAAATTAAATTTTAAATAGATTCAGGCGGGTGGCAGTTAAACCAATTCGGAAATATATATACATAGTTAAATGTTGTTACCCACATACGAAAAACGAGCAGGCACCTGCAGCATATGCCACAACAGAAGAAGAAAAAATAAAGAGATGGCAACTCCGGCAGCAAACGTGGTACGCGACAAACTAAAAAAGGGAATACTAAAGACCAGGGGAAAAAAAGGCCAGAAAAGTTCAGCGTGGACTCTTTTTTATGAGGTTGTAAATCAGGATGATAGTAATGCTGGCTACGTGATTTGCAAGAGCTGCGACGCTGTTTATGTCTACGACAGTCACAAAACCGGGACATCTAACATGGTGCATCACATTTGTGCAAAACCCCGAACCTCCACAAACACCCTGAGCATGAGCAGTTTCGTCCGCCGTGATCCCAGAAGAGTGCCACAAGATGTTAAAACAAGGCTTACAGATGCATGTGTGAACGCAGCTGCCTGCAGCAGTTTGAGTGGCGCGAGCGCGCTTGGAGGTGCGCTCAGCGCGGCTCCCAGATGATTGCGCACTGGTGTGCGTCTGGGCCGTGACAGCGTGGCACGCATTGAATGTCTCTGCTAAATTGGATCAGTCTCCTTTCTTTAACAGGCAAAAGCTTTATAACCTCACTAATGCCTTGCATCGTCTATATTCGATATATAACAACGGGCGGGTGGCGGATGGCGGGCGGGTGCGGTTTTGATTAAATGTTAGTTCGGGTGGATGGCGGATGGTTGACGACTTTTGTGATGCGGTTGCGGATGAAATAATTGCCTATCCGCGCATCTCTAATGCACATTAAATCAACCAAAAATCCTGACTTTGGAGCAATGTTCACGGACTCTAGTTTTCGGCTCTCTATTGGTTTTCCGTATTGGGACCATGATTTCAGTCCTGACTTGTTCACCCATAATCATATGGAAGGTACTTTTCCTTGTTGATGTCTCAAGAAGGGTAGAAATACAAGAACACACAAAAGTATGTCATTGCTAGACTGAAAGCTACCAGGACCACCTTGATGTTTTTTTCCACTTCCTTTTTATTAAACACAACAAGCGATCCACATTATGATACGACGTACACTTGCCACCTAAGCAGGAGGGTCCGGCGCGCCCAGTGGAGGCGTTGACAACGGGCGTGTTCCGGTACACACAGTAGGATTATTTGTATTTACATCATAGAGGGAGTGACGCGTGGGAAACTTTGTTTTCTTCTGCTGAGTCGGGAACGAAGACCGCACGACTGTCACGTATGAGCTGAAGCGCATGAGATGAGGACGGTGGAGTCAAAAAAGGGAGCTTTCGACGTCCTAAAAACTAATCTAAGTAAAGAACGGAGAGATAATAATAGGCCGTGTTTAACTACTGCTGCTGCTGAAAGAGGTCAAAGGACGTAGGAGAGAATAGAAGAAAGATTCACCAATGAATGAAGGAGAAGAATGATTACTAGTGATATGTTCCCTTTTGACGACATCCCTGCTACCTTTTTGTCTTCCTCCAGTTCTCCCAGGACACGTCTTCTTCTTCTTCTTCTTCTTCTTAAGAGTTTCCTCGCAAGACCTTGTTTTGTTTGTGCGTGCTAAGAACATGAAGATGCTGTTGGAAAGGGGGCGCGTCTCTTTTACCAGATGTAACCCTCGTCATCCGCCTCTCCCGCCTCCGCCTCTTCCTCCTCCGCCGTCTCCTCGCCGCCTTTCTCCTCCTCGTCTTCCCATCCCACCGCGCTGCCAAAGTCGCCGGAGTACGCGGCGTCGTCGTCTGCGGGCGGAGGGAAGACAACATTAGGTACGCCTGCAGAAACCTGATAAGCAGCTATTTTTGCTCTGCGATTATGATGGAATTATACTGAGAGCTGCTGCTAATCTACACATCATTGTCTCATTTGCACGTGCACATACACAAAAACAGTCCACGGGAAGCAACTAACAATTTGTTGTTATGATAGAACACAGGTGTCAAACTCAAGGCCCGCCACATCATTTATTTGGCCCTCGAAAGCCTGGAAATATTATTTATCAATAAAGTACTAACTTTTTTTTACTAAATGTATTCTTTTTCTATTTTAGGAGAAAAAATATACAAGTACTCCATGTAATCGCAAATTATATTAAAGGGGAACATTATCACCAGACCTATGTAAGCGTCAATATATACCTTGATGTTGCAGAAAAAAGACCATATATTTTTTTAACCGATTTCCGACCTCTAAATGGGTGAATTTTGGCGAATTAAACGCCTTTCTATTATTCGCTCTCGGAGCGATGACGTCACAATGTGACGTCGCATCAGGAAGCAATCGCCATTTTCTCAAACACCGAGTCAAATCAGCTCTGTTATTTTCCGTTTTTTCGGCTGTTTTCCGCACCTTGGAGACATCATGCCTCGTCGGTGTGTTGTCGGAGGGTGTAACAACACGAACAGGGACGGATTCAAGATGCACCAGTGGCCCAAAGATGCGAAAGTGGCAAGAAATTGGAGGTTTGTTCCGCACACTTTACCGACGAAAGCTATGCTACGACAGAGATGGCAAGAATGTGTGGATATCCTGCGACACTCAAAGCAGATGCATTTCCAACGATAAAGTCAAAGAAATCTGCCGCCAGACCCCCATTGAATCTGCCGGAGTGTGTGAGCAATTCAGGGACAAAGGTCCTCAGTAGCACGGCAAGCAATGGCGGCAGTTTGTTCCCGCAGACGAGTGAGCTAAACCCCCCTGGATGTCTTGGCTCACACCGTGCCGAAGATGATCAAGAGAAGAATATCGACCCTAGCTTCCCTGGCCTGCTGACATGAGGGTATGTCTACAGAATATATTAATTGATGAAAATTGCATGTTGTTGCCAAATGTATTTCATATGCTGTAAACCTAGTTCATAGTTGTTAGTTTCCTTTAATGCCAAACAAACACATACCAATCGTTGGTTAGAAGGCGATCGCCGAATTCGTCCTCGCTTTCTCCCGTGTCGCTGGCTGTCGTGTCGTTTTCGTCGGTTTCGCTTGCATACGGTTCAAACCGATATGGCTCAATAGCTTCAGTTTCTTCTTCAATTTCGTTTCCGCTACCTGCCTCCACACTACAACCATCCGTTTCAATACATTCGTAATCTGTTGAATCGCTTAAGCCGCTGAAATCCGAGTCTGAATCCGAGCTAATGTCGCTATAGCTTGCTGTTCTATGCACCATGTTTGTTTGTGTTGGCTTCACTATGTGACGTCACAGGAAAATGGACGGGTGGTTAAAATCAGGCACTTTGAAGCTTTTTTTAGGGATATTGCGTGATGGGTAAAATAAAAATAAAAAAATTCGAAAAAATATAATAAGCCACTGGGAACTGATTTTTAATGGTTTTAACAATTCTGAAATTGTGATAATGTTCCCCTTTAACATAAATATTGTCTAATTATGCAAAAATATATTATCAAACCATTTAAAAAAATAGTAATAAATACTAATAATAATTATTTCAAAGCAAGTTATCCATCAAATTGTGCAATGTAAATGTAGCAATAGATTTCATGGTAAAATTGTGAAATTTACTGTGGTTTTTACAGCATCTTTCTCTAAATGGAAAAAAAAACAGTACTTTTTTTTTTTACTGTAATAAACTGTGGTGCCGTTTTGGCATTTACAGTAGTACACCGAAAAATCTACAGTTGTTGATTTGCGGTAAAAACAAACAAAAAAAAACCTGGCTGCTCAGGTGCCAACATTTTCATGTATAATTGTTTTTTTTAATTTACAGTAAAAAAACAAATGTACATTTTACAGTAAAATGCCTTTTTTTTTAAACCATAAATACAGCAGTACTATTTTACAGTAATATACACTACATTTTGAGGTGAAATTATTGCAACTTACCATATTTTTTTTTACATTTTGGTTAAAAAAACAAAAAAATCTAACTAATAAAATGCATTAAAAAATGAGTAATAATAGTATCCACTGTTAGACGCGGCTCTCTGGGGCCAAAAATAACTGCAATGTGGCCCTCAGTGAAAACGATTTTGACACCTATGGCATAGCGAGCGGGTGTAGTGGACGTCATTCGGCGTTAAAATCTGCATACAGTAGAATGATTCAAGTTCCAGTAGAGTGGAAAAACAAGTCGACTTTAAATGCCTAATTGTGTTTCATTGCATCCATTAGACCAGGTCAAGTCCACTGCCGGCCCACCAAAGATTTTGATTTGGCCCACCGAACAACACCCAAATAGGCTTGATGAAACCATTCAAAACAGGGTTGCTCATGTATGCAGTACTCCCACCACCCTGCAGGGGGCAACAGCAAGGCATGTGAGTCACAATAAAGCAGCAGTATAAAGAAGATGGCACTATCACTCTAAATAACCATCCAAAACCCGCAACCAATACTTTATATACATATTGTGACCTGAATATTAACCAAATATTAGTGATGTTATTAATATAAGCACTAACGCAGACACATTTTTTAGCGGCGGATTGATAGACAGCTAGGTAGCCCTCTGCTGCTTTACTGTGAGCTGGCCGCGATTTCCTGCTGCTCCCGCATTCACGTCTTTGCTCGCCAAAGTTGTTCTAGATTATTAATCATGCCTCTCATCTAGATAGGAGGATTTAGCAATGAATCTAGAAGAAAGTGTGATGATAATCTCTCCGTCGCTAATTTACCAACAAAAATTAGATTGGGGAAAAAAAGCTTCAAAACATTGCAACTTTTGCCTGCAAATTTCTGAAAAAATTAAGTATTTTATGACGCAACAATCACAAAGTATGCCTGCACAATCCTGGAGGGACTTAATTATAAAATGTCATGTAACAAATTAATACAAAATACCGTATTTTTCGGACTATAAGTCGCAGTTTTTTTCATAGTTTAGCCGGGGGTGCGACTTATACTCAGGAGCGACTTATGTGTGAAATTATTAACACATTACCGTAAAATATCAAATAATATTATTTAGCTCATTCACGTAAGAGACTAGACGTATAAGATTTCATGGGATTTAGCGATTAGGAGTGACAGATTGTCTGGTAAACGTATAGCATGTTCTATATGTTATAGTTATTTGAATGACTCTTACCATAATATGTTACGTTAACATACCAGTTGGTTATTTATGCCTCATATAACGTACACTTATTCAGCCTGTTGTTCACTATTCTTTATTTATTTTAAATTGCCTTTCAAATGTCTATTCTTGGTGTTGGCTTTTATCAAATAAATTTCCCCTAAAAATGCGAATTATATATGTTTTTTCCCTTCTTTATTATGCATTTTCTGCCGGTGCGACTTATACTCCGAAAAATACGGTTTGAAGTCTTAATTATTCATCACAAGACTTATTATAAAGGTAGCATCAAAAAAGTGGCTTCATGTTTTTTGTTGACATATAACCTAGGGATGTCCCGATCCGATAATTGGATCGGATCGGCCGCCGATATTTGCAAAAAAAATGCGTATCGGCAAAGCATGGGAAAATGCCGATCCAGATCCAGTTTAAAAAAAACTCCGGTCCGTGTTTTCCAACGCACTGATTTAAATAATACATTCCACTTTTCTGCTGCTCCCTAATTTCCGTTCCGCATTTTCCAGCACACATTCAACACATCCACAGGTCTGTGGATTCTCACGCAGTTGCTTTTAGCTGCTGGCATTTCACGACAGGCTCTTCTCACTCTTTCCTGTGTCTCCCTCTTACAGACAGCGAGCGCACCTTCTTACACACGTCACATACTGTCACGACACACGTCACATACGTATACGCCCTCTCCCAGCAGAGAGCGAGGTAGCAGCATGGCTAACGTTAGCTGTGATGCTAGCGCAGCAGCTAAGGTGCGCGCCTGCTCAAGCGTCCTCTGCGCACGGCAAATCTATGCCACGCACAAAATCAAATAAAAAAATAAGCGCATAACAATTTTCGACACACAGACACGACAGAGAAAACAGTTTTCGTCATCATTGTTCAAATATTGTGACGTCTGTCGAGACGCTTATCTCCATTCGGTGCCACACACCCACACCATCAAAATGCCGAGGCAAACATTTCCACATCAACACCGTATGAAAAAAATAGTGATTTTTTTTAGTTGTCATTTCCCTCTCTGCATGAAAGTTTAAAAGTAGCATATATTAATGTAGTATGAAGAAGAATGTTTTAATGTAGATACATAGAATCATCATACTGCTGTGATTATATGCATCAAGTGTTCATTCAAGACTAAGGCAAAATTTCGAGATATATATTGTGTATCGCAATATGGCCTTAAAATATCGCAATATTAAAAAAAGGCCATATCGCCCAGCCCTAGTTCAATGATGCCATTTCTGTTTGTCATGTATAATTTTGTCTATTTTGTGTTTATCCTTGAATAAACAGGTCAGTTTCTTGTTACCAACCATTATTCAAACTCCCCTAATTCAGCTGGCTAGTTGTTATCAAGAGTACTTAAACCCTTTTCAACATGATTCTGACAACTAAGTAGGCTAAATAACTTTAAACTTTAATACATGCTCGGATAGGCCAGTATCGGTCAGTATCGGTATCGGTCAGTATCGGTATCGGATCGGAAGTGCAAAAACAATATCGGTATCGAATCGGAAGTGCAAAAACCTGGATCGGGACATCCCTAATATAACCCCTTCTTTAGTGTGAGAATGAGATTCTTTTAAGTGTTCTTTTTTAATCCAAAGTCATGTTTAAATCAGCTAGTATTTTCCCATGTAGTGCCTTTTCTCGTGACCTCTTATGTCCGCTAGTAAACTCTTTTGTTTTGTCTCAAGGGCTTCTATTTGTCGGCTCAAAGAGCTGTTTTGGCCAGTCCCTTATCTGTTTTGAAGCAGCATCTGCGCTCCTTTCTGGGCGAGAGGGGCTGTTTTGGCTCTACATAAGCCGACTCTTTTTGTTTGGATTTAGACCTCTTCTTGCTGATGCTATTGTTGCATTGTAAGGGCTGGTCTCCTAGAACTTTAGTAAAAAACTTTGAATATTCTATCATTCGGTCTCTGGGGTCCTTTTTACTCAACATACCGTATTTTTCGGAGTATAAGTCGCTCCGGAGTATAAGTCGCACCGGTCGAAAATGCATAATAAAGAAGGAAAAAACATATAAGTCGCACTGGAGTATAAGTCGCATTTTTTGGGGAAATTTATTTGATAAAAGCCAACACCAAGAATAGACATTTGAAAGGCAATTTAAAATAAATAAAGAATAGTGAACACCAGGCTGAATAAGTGTACGTTATATGAGGCATAAATAACCAACGGAGAACGTGCCTGGTATGTTAACGTAACATATTATGGTAAGAGTCATTCAAATAACTATAACATATAGAACATGCTATACGTTTACCAAACAATCTGTCACTCCTAATCGCTAAATCCCATGAAATCTTATATGTCTAGTCTCTTACGTGAATGAGCTAAATAATATTATTTGATATTTTACGGTAATTTGTTAATAATTTCACACTTAAGTCGCTCCTGAGTATAAGTCGCACCCCCGGCCAAAGTATGAAAAAAAACTGCGACTTATAGTCCGAAAAATGCGGTAATATTTTTTCGAGAAAATATTGCAATATTACAGAAACAGAAAGAATATGAGAAATTGTTCCCAATTTTAGGAGGAAAAAGTCGACACATTGTGAGAAAAAGACTGTTGATTGAATTTTTTTGTTTGTAATTGGTTTTTAATCTTCATTATTTACTTCAAGTTGTTACAGTATGTCTCTATATACATACATATATATATATATTTTTTTTTTTTTAAATTAATTTTGGCCAAAGGGGGCACATTTAAATTTCTTACACATACTTGTTGTTGGCCAGAGGGGGAGTACTTCAAATTTGTACACACACTTGTTATTTCATATGTTGACCATGCACTTTTAAAACCGACACAGTCAATTTGAAAAATCCCTCCTTCTTGGGACCACCCTCATTTTGATAGATTTCACCACCAGGGGTGCAAATGAGACATTCTCTATTACCCTATTTTTCGGAGTATAAGTCGCACTGGAGTATAAGTCGCATTTTTTGGGGAAATGTATTTGATAATCACCAAGAATAGACATTTGAAAGGCAATTTAAAATAAATAAAGAATAGTGAACAACAGGCTGAATAAGTGTACGTTATATGAGGCATAAATAACCAACTGAGTACGTGCCTGGTATGTTAACGTAACATATTATGGTAAGAGTCATTCAAATAACTATAACATATAGAACATGCTATACGTTTACCAAACAATCTCTCACTCCTAATCGCTAAATCCCATGAAATCTTATACGTCTAGTCCAGGGGTCGGCAACCCAAAATGTTGAAAGAGCCATATTGGACCAAAAATACAAAAATAAATCTGTCTGGAGCCGCAAAAAATTAAAAGCCATATTACAAACAGATAGTGTGTCATGAGATATAAATTGAATTAAGATGACTTAAAGGAAACTAAATGACCTCAAATATAGCTACAAATGAGGCATAATGATGCAATATGTACATATAGCTAGCCTAAATAGCATGTTAGCATCGATTAGCTTGCAGTCAGGCAGTGACCAAATATGTCTGATTAGCACTCCACACAAGTCAATAACATCAACAAAACTCACCTTTGTGCATTCATGCACAACGTTAAAAGTTTGGTGGACAAAATGAGACAGAAAAAGAAGTGGCATAAAACACGTCCTAGAAAGTCGGAGAAAGTTATATATGTTAACAAACTACGGTGAGTTCAAGGACCGCCAAAATTAGTAGGACAAAACGGCGCTGGCCAAATACTCGAATCCGTGAGGCATGTTTAATATAAACAGTGTGCTTTATAACAATTAGGGAGGTTTGCGTCATGTTTGCCCTTCTACGGAAACCATATTAAAACAATTTTTCATACATTTTTGAAAAAGCTCCAGAGAGCCACTAGGGCGGCTCTAGAGCCGTGGGTTGCTGACCCCTGGTCTAGTCTCTTACGTGAATGAGCTCAATAATATTATTTGATATTTTACGGTAATATGTTAATCATTTCACACATAAGTCGCTCCTGAGTATAATTCGCTATAAACTATGAAAAAAACTGCGACTTATAGTCCGAAAAATACGGTAATGTTAAGATACAATATTATGAATATGTCTGTGTGAAGGCAGAACTAATGATACATGTCTGTTGCTGGCTGTAATCAGATTGTGCCGGTGGGCGTACATTATTACAGTCAATTCTCCTCCACTCCACTTTGAAGACCTTTCCTAAGGAGCAATGTTGCTCTTCAAGCCAGACGGGCGTTGAAATAAGGACTTAGTCTGAGGAACCATTGTTACCAGGAGAAGGCTCTGTCTCAGCAGCAGACTCCTTCATCTCAAGGCGAACAGCTTCACGATGCAAATGAGCGATGAAGGCAGGGAAGACTTTTAAGTTACGTTAAAGTACCCATGATTGTCACACACACACTAGGTGTTGACGTCAAACTCACCACAATCCGGTTTGCCGCCGACCCTGGAGCCTGCGACTTCTCCTCCATATTGGTCCACGCACCAACACTCCCCTCTGTCACACTGCAGCTTCCTGTAGAAGCCGTCCTCGTCGCAGTTGGGGATGAAGCGACCTGACACACACACACACACACACACACACAATTCCCAATGTAATAATGCATGAATATACATCTGTTTATCAATCATGATGGGTGCAAGCGGCCCAAAATGAGTTTCCTAGAGTCGGGTGGCGGGCCCTCCCTCAGAGATAGCTCTGTTATTCGGGAGGAGCTCAGAGTAAAGCTACTGCTCTTCCACATCAAGAGGAGCCAGATGAGGTGGTTCGGGCATCTGGTCAGGATGCTACCCGGACGCCTCCCTAGGGAGGTGTTTAGGGTACGCCCGACTACGAGGAAGACCCAGGACACGGTGTGGAGACTATGTCTCCCAGCTGGCCTGGGAACGCCTCAGGATCCTCCCGGGAAGAGCTGGACAGAGTGGCTGGGGAGAGGGAAGTCTGGGTTTCTCTGCTTAGACTGCTGCCCCCGCGACCCGACTTCGGATAAGAGGCGGAAATGGATGGATGGTCTTGCAACAAGCCAAACAAATATTAAAATATTGACACAAGATGGAAATGTAGTGTAACGATACCAATATTTTGGTACCGGTACTTTTCTAAATAAAGGGGACCACAAAAAATGGCATTATTGGCTTTATTTTAACAAAAAATCTTAGGTTACATTAATTATATTTTTCTTATTGCAGTTAAGTCCTTTTAGTCGTAAGTAAACAAACAAAGACTCCTAATTAGTCTGCTGACATACGCAGTAACATATTGTGTCATTTATCTACCTATTATTTTGTCAAAATTATTAAGGACAAGTGGTAGAAAATGAATTATTAATCTACTTGTTCATTTACTGTTAATATCTGCTTACTTTCTCTTATAACATGTTCTATCTACACTTCTGTTAAAATGTAATAATCACTTATTCTTCTGTTTGGATGCTTTACATTAGTTTTGGATGATACCACAAATTTGGGTATCAATCCGATACCAAGTCGTTACAGGATCATACATTGGTCATATTCAAAGTCCTCATGTGTCCAGGGACGTATTTCCTGAGTTTATAAACATAATATGATTTTTTTTTAATACAAAAGAAGATGTGATGCCAAAAAATATCGACGTAATCATAGTAGTATCGACTAGATACGTGCCTGTACTTGGTATCATTACAGTGGATGTTAGGTGTAGATCCACCAATGGCATTTGTTTACATTTTGATGCCGGTGAGCTACGGTGTGTAGTGAAGCATGTTTAGCTATTCCTCGTCCTGCAGGGATGATACTTGTAAGAAACTTACTTTATTTGTCGCCATGGAGACCCTCGTCTCCATATAAATATATTTACATATATATATATACATATATATATATACACATACATATATACATACACATATATATAAACTTACACATGTACATATATACATATACAAACCCCATTTCCATATGAGTTGGGAAATTGTGTTAGTTGTAAATATAAACGGAATACAATGATTTGCAAATCCTTTTCAACCCATATTCAGTTGAATGCGCTACAAAGACAAGATAGTTGATGTTCAAACTCAAACTATTTTTTGTTTTTGCAAATAATAATTAACTTAGAATTTCATGGCTGCAACACGTGCCAAAGTAGTTGGGAAAGGGCATGTTCACCACTGTGTTACATGGCCTTTCCTTTTAACAACACTCAGTAAACGTTTGGGAACTGAGGAGACACATTTTTTAAGCTTCTCAGGTGGAATTCTTTCCCATTCTTGCTTGATGTACAGCTTAAGTTGTTCAACAGTCCGGGGGTCTCCGTTGTGGTATTTTAGGCTTCATAATGCGCCACACATTTTCAATGGGAGACAGGTCTGGACTACAGGCAGGCCAGTCTAGTACCCGCACTCTTTTACTATGAAGCCACGTTAATGTAACACGTGGCTTGGCATTGTCTTGCTGAAATAAGCAGGGGCGTCCATGGTAACGTTGCTTGGATGGCAACATATGTTGCTCCAAAACCTGTATGTACCTTTCAGCATTAATGGCGCCTTCACAGATAAGTTACCCATGTCTTGGGCACTAATACACCCCCATACCATCACAGATGCTGGCTTTTCAACTTTGCGCCTATAACAATCCGGATGGTTCTTTTCCTCTTTGGTCCGGAGGACACGACGTCCACAGTTTCCCAAAAAAATTTGAAATGTGGACTCGTCAGACCACAGAACACTTTTCCACTTTGTATCAGTCCATCTTAGATGAGCTCAGGCCCAGCGAAGCTGACAGTGTTTCTGGGTGTTGTTGATAAACGGTTTTCGCCTTGCATAGGAGAGTTTTAACTTGCACTTACAGATGTAGCGACCAACTGTAGTTACTGACAGTGGGTTTCTGAATTGTTCCTGAGCCCATGTGGTGATATCCTTTACACACTGATGTCGCTTGTTGATACAGTACAGCCTGAGGGATCGAAGGTCACGGGCTTAGCTGCTTACGTGCAGTGATTTCTCCAGATTCTCTGAACCCTTTGATGATATTACGGACCGTAGCTGGTGAAATCCCTAAATTCCTTGCAATAGCTGGTTGAGAAAGGTTTTTCTTAAACTGTTCAACAATTTGCTTACGCATTTGTTGACAAAGTGGTGACCCTCACCCCATCCTTGTTTGTGAATGACTGAGCATTTCATGGAATCTACTTTTATACACAATCATGGCACCCACCTGTTCCCAATTTGCCTGTTCACCTGTGGGATGTTCCAAATAAGTGTTTGATGAGCATTCCTCAACTTTATCAGTATTTATTGCCACCTTTCCCAACTTCTTTGTCACGTGTTGCTGGCATCAAATTCTGAAGTTAATAATTATTTGCAAAAAAAAAAAAAAAGTTTATCAGTTTGAACATCAAATATGTTGTCTTTGTAGCATATTCAACTGAATATGGGTTGAAAATGATTTGCAAATCATTGTATTCCGTTTATATTTACATCTAACACAATTTCCCAACTCATATGGAAACGGGGTTTGTATATACACATACACATATATACAAACACATTCACATATACATACACACACACACACAGCTCGGCCCCCCGGTCAATTTTTTTAACCCAATACGGCCCTTGAGTCAAAAAGTTTGGGGACCCCGGATCTAAAGTCTTATTTTTAACACCCATTGTGTAAAAAGGTTTCATTTAAATTGAGCTCCACATAAACCAGCAACTACATTTATTGTAGTGAGTGTGCAGAAATGTGAAATCTTCATTTGATTAATTATTGATTGCATTTTGGCACATATTAATAGAACCAAATGGCAGTGAAGAAAAGCGACTGCAGTGTCTGAAAAGTGGGTCTGGCAGTCTGCCCTTAGTGTCCTTGTAGAATCCTGACTCAGAGCCCAGTCGGCCTGTCCTGTGCACAAGCCCAAATACACACACACACACTTATTCAGCCACTTACACACATTTACACACACTCTGGGCTGCGTTTCATTGTAGTCTGTCAGTATCAAATAGTAATCCATAAGCCTGATCAGGAACTAATCCTGGCCTCCTGTTGGGGATCTGCTCCATTAAACCCCTGAGCCAATAAAGACGGATCTGAGAGGATTTTAATGTTTGTGTGTGCGTGTGTGTTTCTGCTTTGACAAAAAACACTCACCAGACTTTCTTTTACCGCCGTCTAATACTTGGATCCTCTCCAGCTCGGTCAGGCAGGGAGGCTCTGAGGGGAAAAACATGAAAATGTTAGGACTTTATTCATGCAAAAAATGTCTCTCGTAATATCAGGACTATTGTAAAAAATAGTAATATTGCAACTTAAAGCTCATACAATTGAATCTTCTTCTTTTTTAGGACTTTACAATTATAAAATTGTTTAGTTTTGTCAGGCTTGCTACAGACAGTTTGGTTATGTTTGGGTTTTCCTTTGTTTAGAATCACTTCCTGTCCTGGTGCTCTTGTTTTGTCAGTGTTTCCTGTTTGGTGCCTGTGTTTTGCAGAACCTTTAATTTCTGTTCCCCCTGTCAGCACACCTGTCCCTTGTTTAATTAGTTATATTTACAAGAATAAAAGCCTAATACAAGAAAAAAAACATATAATTTGACAAGACTTAAAGCCCAGTAACAAGGAAATTTTTTTTAATCTAAAATTAAAATCCTAGAATTAAGAAATAGTTGTGCTCGAGATTTTTCAGAAAATTTGATTTTACCAGAATAAACTTGTAATGTTACACATAAAAAATATTCAAAATATAAAGGCCAAATACTAAAATAATAAATTTGTATTTTAACATTTTTTTAAATTTTTGCAAAATTCTAAAAAAAACAACCTAAATAACTAGTGGTAACTTGATCAGAATTATTTCTTAAAATTAAGAAACAATGCAATACATTTACGAGCATAAATTCGTAAAATTATTTGGAATTAATTTTACAAGAAAAGATTGAAGAAACTTGTTTGGGTTTTCCTTTGTTTAGAATCACTTCCTGTCCTGGTGCTCTTGTTTTGTCAGTGTTTCCTGTTTGGTGCCCGTGTTTTGCAGTACCTTTACTTTTTATTCCCCCTGTCAGCACACCTGTCCCTTGTTTAATTAGTTATATTTACAAGAATAAAAGCCTAATACAAGAAAAAAAAAACATGTAATTTGACAAGACTTAAAGCCCAGTAACAAGGGAATTTTTTTTATCTAAAATTAAAATCCGAGAATTAAGAAATAGTTGTGCTAGATTTTTCAGAAAATGTGATTTTACCAGAATAAACTTGTAATGTTACACATAAAAAATATTCAAAATATAAAGACCAAATACTAAAATAATAAATTTGTATTTTAAGATTTTTTTAAATTTTTGCAAAATTCGAAGAAAAACCCTAAACAACTAGTGGTAACTTGTTTTGATCAGAATTATTTCTTAAAATTAAGAAACAATGTAGTACATTTACGAGCATAAATTCGTAAAATTATTTAGAAATAATTTTACAAGAAAAAATTTCAGAAACTTGTCAGGCTTGCTACTGACAGTTTGGTTATGTTTGGGTTTTCCTTTGTTTAGAATCACTTCCTGTCCTGGTGCTCTTGTTTTGTCAGTGTTTCCTGATTGGTCTCTGTGTTTTGCAGCACCTTTACTTTCTGTTCTATTAGTTCTATTTAGTTCCACCTGGGGACCTCCTTCAGGGTTGGATCAGTCTCTCTTGCTTTTCCTTTTGAGACCGATGCTTTGTGTACTGTTTTGGGTTCCACGCCTCTTTGTAGCTAATAAATTGTGTTTTATTTGCATTCCGCCTGCAGTTTTCTGTATCCTTGGGGTCACCAGATTATGACAGAAATGATCCAACCCTGAAGGAGGCCCCCAGGTGGAACTAAATAGAACTAATTCAACAAGGGACAGGTGTGCTGACAGGCCATGGAACAGAGAGTAAAGGGGCTGCAAAACACAGAGACCAAACAGGAAACATTGACAAAACAAGCCTGACAAGTTTCTTAAATATTTTCTTGTAAAATTATTTCTGAAAAATTTTACGTATTTAAGCTTGTAAATGTGCTACATTGTTTCTTAATTTTAAGAAATACTTCTGATCAAATCAAGTTACCACTAGTTATTTAAGATTTTGCTTAGAATTTTGCAAAAAAATAAATCTTACAATTCAAATTTATTCTTGTAATTTTTTTTAATTATTTCAGTATTTGGTCTTTATATTTTGAATATTTTTTATTTTTACTATTCCAAATTTATGCTGGAAAAATAAAATTTTCTGAAAAATCTCAGATGAGCCCAACTATTTCTTAATTCCAGGATTTTAATTTTAGATTCATTTTTTTCCTTGTTACTGGGCTTGAGTTTTGTCAAATTACATGTTTTTTTTTCTTGTATTAAGACATGAAACAGAAAGTAAAGGTGCTGCAAAACACAGAGACCAAACAGGAAACACTGACAAAACAAGAGCACCAGAACAGGAAGTGATTCTAAACAAAGGAACACCCAAACTGTCAGTAGCAAGCCTGACAAGTTTCTTAAATATTTTCTTGTAAAATTATTTCAGAAAAATTTTATGAAATGTATTCTCGTAAATGTGTTACATTGTTTCTAAATTTTAAGAAATAATTCTGATCAAATCAAGTTACCACTAGTTATTTAGGATTTTTCTTAGAATTTTGCAAAAAAAAAAAAAATCTTACAATACAAATTTATTCTTGTAATTTTTTTTTATTATTTCAGTATTTGGTCTTTATATTTTGAATATTTTTTATTTGTAATATTACAAGTTTATTCTGGTAAAATCACATTTTCTGAAAAATCTCAGACGATCACAACTATTTCTTAATTCCAGGATTTTAATTTTAGATAAAATAAATATCCTTGTTACTGGGCTTTAGTCTTGTCAAATTACATGTTTTTTTTTCTTGTATTAGGCTTTTATTCTTGTAAATTTAAATCTTATTTTTCTTGTAAAATTAGAAGTTTATTTCTGTTAAATTTGAAATGTTTTCACCATATAAAATTCAGACTTTATTTTTTTTTTTAAATGTAGATTTTATTTATAGTAATATTATAACTTTATTCTTCTAACATACTATTTAATTGTAGGCCTACTTAATATTTTGTCTTTTGGCACATTATTATGCAGTACATGTGTTTTCTTGTACATCTATGACTTGAAATAGTGTCATACTCCCATAACCCTTTATAGAAATTAAAGTAAATAAAAATAAAATAAAAACTATTTCAATTCTGCCTAGCAACAAGTGACCAGTCAGAAAAATCCTGCCTTTCCTGTTGATGTACTCTTGGTAGCTGTAGTTTTTTTACTTACTGTAAACCAAAACCTTGCAGCAATTTTAAAATAATTTCCTCTGCATGTTCTTTGGATTTTGTTCTCGCTTGAACCTAAAAGCTTGTTTTATTTGGGCGTGCGAGGCTGTCTACACCTTCTTGCCTTCCTCCCCTCCAGTGAATGGAAGACTAAGACACACTACTCAACTCTCTCTCCAGAAGCACAGGCACCACTCGGCCGTGGACACCTTGCCGTCCTTGTAGGAGTCGCAGGAGTTGAAGAAGGGGCGGATGCAGATCTCGTACTTGTCCAGGTTGATGGCGGCCAGCTCGGCCTGGTCCAGGTACAGATCGTTGTTGGTGTCCAGCTTGGAGAACATCCAACCGATGGAGTCCCTGCAGCTGGCCACCAGGCTCCTGTCCAGCACTGCACACACAAACATCATCACCTAATATCAGAGGTGGGTAGTAACACGCTACATTTACTCCGTTACATCTACTCGAGTAACTTTTGGGATAAATTGTACTTCTAAGAGTAGTTTTAATGCAACATACTTTTACTTTTACTTGAGTATATTTATAGAGAAGAAACGCTACTTTTACTCCGCTCCATTTATCTACATTCAGCTCGCTACTCGCTACTGATTTTTATCGATCTGTTAATGCACGCTTTGTTTGTCACATGATTAACAAGCTTAAGCTTACATGAACTCAACGTCAAATTTGAGGAAGCACATGGCGGTAAGTAACCTTAGTAGATATTTTGGCGGTCACCGTAGGCTGATGTTAGCTTCCCTGCTATGAATCACTGTCAAATGTACATCGTGTGGGGACATTTATTAACTGCAGCCTCATAGACACACACACACGCACAGTCGCACACACACACACACACACACACACGCATGCATAGAAACACCAATCAGTGTGTTCCCAGGTGCAGCCCACACCTATCAGTATATGGTTTGCATAAAGGCTAACTTGTTATTTTCCTTTGTAATCTCTGCCTACTGAGCCTATGGTGCTGTTAAGTTATTGTGGCTCAATTTGCCTTAATTTTTTTTATGTTAATGTATTACTATTTAATATATATTATTGTTTTAGTTGCTTAAGAGATATTCCTGCATACTTGCCAACCTTGAGACCTTCGATTTCGGGAGGTGGGGGGTGGGGGGCGTGTTCGGGGTGGGGCGGGGGCGTGGCTAAGAGGGGAGGAGTATATTTACAGCTAGAATTCACCAAGTCAAGTATTTCATATATATATATATATATATATATATATATATATATATATATATATATATATATATATAATAAAAGAAATACTTGAATTTCAGTGTTCATTTATTTACACATATACACACACATAACACTCATCTACTCATTGTTGAGTTAAGGGTTGAATTGTCCATCCTTGTTCTAGTCTCTGTCACTATTTTTCTAACCATGCTGAACACCCTTTCGTAGGTACCCAGAAAGGTTTCGAGTACCACCAAAAAAACGGAATCTCTGAAGACAGTATAACAATCTGTGTTAAAGGTGTACAAATACTGTTTGTATAATAAGCATGTTATTGTTTACAAATGAGGGTTAAGAGTTCAGTACTAAAAAAAAAGAAAGAATGTGGCTTAAGTACAGTTTTTTAATTGAGCTGCTGCATTTTTTGGTTGGGTTGTTTATTTATTTTGAGTAACTTCTACATTTCTAAAAGGGGAGGAATGTAATAGAGTGATCTATGTTTGTCTGTTGCCATCTCCTGGTGAATGTTGGCTATAGCGTACTGGGGTTACTTTTTGGTTGGCCAACGATTTACAAGGTGTTGCGCACCTGACGTCAAGTGTGTGAGTCTGTTCTGAAGTCTACAGTAAAGAGACGTACTTCATCACCTCGCCTGGTTATTGCCTCCAACTCAATATATTACAACAACATTGCTGTTTACGGCAGACGAAGTGCTTTACGGTAGAATAAAACATGACTGCTGTTGTTGTGTGTTGTTACCGCGCTGGGAGGACGTTAATGAAATTGCCTAACAATAAACCCACATAAGAAACCAAGAACTCGCCCTCGATCATTCTACAGTTATAACGTGTTTGGGCAGGCACGCTGTTTATATTGTGGGAAAGCGGACGTGAATACAGGCTGTTGACACGTCACTCAGGTCCGCATGGAGCTGGAGGGGGCGTGGCTTCCAACTCCGCCTGAATTTCGGGAGAAAATTTGTCCCGGGAGGTTTTCGGGAGAGGCGCTGAATTTCGGGAGTCTCCCGGAAAATCCGGGAGGGTTGGCAAGTATGAATTCCTGGCTCTGAATTTGCTCATTGCTATTTTAATGTTTTTGTGCATTATTTGTTGCCGTCATCATTAAACGAACAGGTTACTCATCAGCTACTCAGTACTTGAGTAGTTTTTTTACAACATACTTTTTACTTTTACTCAAGTAAATATTTGGGTGACTACACCTTACTTTTACTTAAGTAATACATCTCTAAAGTAACAGTACTCTTACTTGAGTACAATTACCCACCTCTGCCCAATATGATACTTGTTCTTTTGCCAAAAGTGATAAGATTCAGGAATGAAGTTTTGGATCTGGATCGGACATGGAAAAAGAGGTTTGGGTGTACTAAAACACGTGCAAACTTAATGCAGGCTTCGTACACCTTTTCCATGGCCAAATTCAAGCACTTTAATCAATTTTCCAGTTTTTCCAGTACCCTTCAAAAGGCAAAAACCAGTGTGAATCAATCCATAGCCTTGTTGTTTGAGGTCACCAAATGCTATCTGTAGGAAAAATACGGAAAATCTGCTAAAAACCTAAGCCTAACATTGAACCAGCAGTTATCATTAACTGAATGGGGCATAGAAAATGTAGACTATTCAATGTCATTGGTGTTTGCAAACGTTGTTTACTTGTTTGTTTGTATCATCATCATTCATGTATACATTATTCCTTACAATAAATAACATTAATTATTATTGTTTACTTGTTTGTTTGTATCATCATCATTAATGTATACATTATTCCTTACAAGAAATAACATGAATTATTATTGTTTACTTGTTTGTTTGCATCATCATCATTAATGTATACATTATTCCTTTCAAGAAATAACATGAATTATTATTGTTTACTTGTTTGTTTGTATCATCATCATCATTAATGTATACATTATTCCTTACAAGAAATAACATGAATTATTATTGTTTACTTGTTTGTTTGTATCATCATCATCATTAATGTATACATAATTACTTACAAGAAATAACATTAATTATTATTGTTTACTTGTTTGTTTGTATCATCATTAATGTATACATTATACCTTACAAGAAATAACATGAATTATTATTGTTTACTTGTTTGTTTGTATCATCATCATTCATGTATACATCATTCCTTACAAGAAATAACATTAATTATTATTGTGTACTTGTTTGTTTGTATCTGCATTATCATTCATGTATACATAATTCCTTACAATAAATAACATTAATTATTATTGTTTACTTGTTTGTACCACCATCATTAATGTATACATTATTCCTTACAAGAAATACAATTAATTATTGTTTACTTGTTTGTATCATCATCATTAATGTATACATAATTCCTTACAATAAATAACATTATTATTGTTTACTTGTTTGTTTGTATCATTATTAATGTATACATCATTCCTTACAAGAAATAGCATTAATTATTATTGTTTACTTATTTGTCTCTATCATCATCATTCATGTATACATCATGTTCATTATAATAAATAACATTAATTATTATTGTTTACTTGTTTGTTTGTATGGTTATCATTAATGTATACATTATTCCTTACAATAAATAACAGTAATTATTATTGTTTACTTGCATCATTATCATTCATGTATACATCATTCCTTACAAGAAATAACATTAATTAGTATTGTTTACTTGTTTGTTTGTATCATCATTAATGTATACATCATTCCTTACAAGAAATAACATTGATTATTATTGTTTACTTGTTTGTTTGTATCATCATCATTCATGTATACATCATTCCTTAGAAGAAATAACATTAATTATTATTGTTAACCGTATTTTTCGGAGTATAAGTCGCACCGGAGTATAAGTCGCACCTGCCGAAAATGCATAAAAAAGAAGGAAAAAAACATATAAGTCGCACTATGAAAAAAACTGCGACTTATAGTCCAAAAAATACGGTACTTGTTTGTATCATCATCATAATTAATGTATACATCATTCCTTACAATAAATAACATTAATTATTATTGTTTACTTGTTTGTATCATCATCATTAATGTATACATAATTCCTTACAATAAATAACATTATTATTGTTTACTTGTTTGTTTGTATCATTATTAATGTACACATCATTCCTTACAAGAAATAGCCTTAATTATTATTGTTTACTTGTTCGTCTGTATCATCATCATTCATGTATACGTCATGTTCATTATAATAAATAACATTAATTATTATTGTTTACTTGTTTGTATGGTTATCATTAATGTATACATTATTCCTTACAAGAAATAACAGTAATTATTATTGTTTACTTGCATCATTATCATTCATGTATACATCATTCCTTACAAGAAATAACAATAATTAGTATTGTTTACTTGTTTGTTTGTATCGTCATCATTCATGTATACACCATTCCTTACAAGAAATAACATTATTATTGTTTACTTGTTTGTTTGTATCATCATCATTCATGTATACATCATTCCTTAGAAGAAATAACATTAATTATTATTGTTTACCGTATTTTTCGGAGTATAAGTCGCACCGGAGTATAAGTCGCACCTGCCAAAAATGCATAAAAAAGAAGGAAAAAAACATATAAGTCGCACTATGAAAAAAAATGCGACTTATAGTCCAAAAAATACGGTACTTGTTTGCATCATCATCATAATTAATGTATACATCATTCCTTACAATAAATAACATTAATTATTATTGTTTACTTGTTTGTATCATCATCATTAATGTATACATCATTCCTTACAATAAATAACATTATTATTGTTTACTTGTTTGTTTGTATCATTATTAATGTACACATCATTCCTTACAAGAAATAGCATTAATTATTATTGTTTACTTGTTTGTCTGTATCATCATCATTCATGTATACATCATGTTCATTATAATAAATAACATTAATTATTATTGTTTACTTGTTTGTTTGTATGGTTATCATTAATGTATACATTATTCCGTACAAGAAATAACAGTAATTATTATTGTTTACTTGCATCATTATCATTCATGTATACATCATTCCTTACAAGAAATAACATTAATTAGTATTGTTTACTTGTTTGTTTGTATCATCATTAATGTATACATCATTCCTTACAAGAAATAACATTGATTATTATTGTTTACTTGTTTGTTTGTTTGTATCATCATCATCATTCATGTATACATCATTCCTTACAAGAAATAACATTAATTATTATTGTTTACCGTATTTTTCGGAGTATAAGTCGCACCGGAGTATAAGTCGCACCTGCCGAAAATGCATAAAAAAGAAGGAAAAAAACATATAAGTCGCACTATGAAAAAAACTGCGACTTATAGTCCAAAAAATACGGTACTTGTTTGTATCATCATCATAATTAATGTATACATCATTCCTTACAATAAATAACATTAATTATTATTGTTTACTTGTTTGTATCATCATCATTAATGTATACATAATTCCTTACAATAAATAACATTATTATTGTTTACTTGTTTGTTTGTATCATTATTAATGTATACATCATTCCTTACAAGAAATAGCATTAATTATTATTGTTTACTTGTTTGTCTCTATCATCATCATTCATGTATACATCATGTTCATTATAATAAATAACATTAATTATTATTGTTTACTTGTTTGTTTGTATGGTTATCATTAATGTATACATTATTCCTTACAAGAAATAACAGTAATTATTATTGTTTACTTGCATCATTATCATTCATGTATACATCATTCCTTACAAGAAATAACATTAATTAGTATTGTTTACTTGTTTGTTTGTATCATCATCATTCATGTATACATCATTCCTCACAAGAAATAACATAATTATTATTGTTTACTTGTTTGTATCATCATCATAATTAATGTATACATCATTCCTTAAAAGAAATAACATTAATTATTATTGTTTACTTGTTTGTTTGTATCATCATCATTCATGCATACATCATTCCTTACAAGAAATAACATTAATTATTATTGTTTACTTGTTTGTTTGTATCATCATCATTCATGTATACATCATTCCTTACAAGAAATAACATTACCGGTAATTATTATTGTTTACTTGTTTGTTTGTATCATCATAATTCATGCATACATCATGTTCATTAAAACGACAACCTCCCGGCATGATGGACCGATGCACCACTGTCCTCTTGGGGGCGACACAGAGCCGTATATACATGACAACAACCTAATGTAAGGGCTGGTGCAAAGCCAACAGATCAAGCGTGTAGCTTTCATTTTGAAGGAAACGTATTATTTTATTTTTTTAAATTTTATAATTAGCCTATTGAGTCAGACTGCCGAGAAATATGATGAACATTTACAAACACTTCCCCCAAAATTCAAGCATTTTTCAAACCTTGAAAACACAACATTAAAATCCAAGCATTTTCAAGGTTTTTAAGCACCCGTACGAACCCTGTTAATGGCACACGAAAAGCTGACCTACTAAAGCCGACCTGGGCAAAATGCGGCCCATTAAGATTTTCAATCCGGCCCGCCGGATGTTCGACATAATTTTTTTTTAGACCTTTAACATCAAAACTGTCGCCGCCATTATGATGTGCAGTGCTGTTTTTAAATGACCGTAAGTCTTGAACTATAGAAAGTATTTCAATGGTTGAAATCTGCACTTTTGGGTGTTATAGGAGTTATTACGGTAATCTAGGTCACAGCAGCTCAGAAGAGGAACAAAGCAGAGTGGGCGGGGTTTGTTTTCAGAGCAGCCAGCCCCAAACGCCTGTGTCAGGAACAGATGCGGAAGCAAATTTTTACAACAAATGTCTGCATAAAAGTGATAATAAATCATATTGTACGTGTTTATTACATTTTGCATTCATATTTTGTTACATTTTTGTTGTGTTTTGCTTGATTGTAAAAGATACACAACTATGGAGGAGCTGGTCTGAGAAGTAAAAGAGGAGCGATGTTTCATATGTTGATAATATTGTAAATTCCACTTTCTTTATTTTAAATGTATATTTTGGGTGTCCCATTCAGTAAAAAACTGTACGTGGAGGGGGGGCGTGGCCTGCGGACCTGCAGCGAAGCGGGGTGTGCCAGGACCGGCTTCGAGATCAGCGACAGGTGCGTAGATGGCCCACCTGGGCCTGCTTATCTAATCACCTGTCGCTCTGTTAAAAGTTGGAGGTGGACCACGAGCGAGAGCGAGACAGACAAACTGGAAAAGACTTGCTGAAAAGCACAACTGAAAGACATTATTAAAAATGGTTAAAAATTATTATTATTAAAAAAATATTTTTATTATTATTAAAAAAGGTTAAAAATGAAAGCTACTCGCTTGATCTGTTGGCTTTGCACCAGCCCTTACATTAGGTTGTTGTCATGTATATACGGCTCTGTGTCGCCCCCAAGAGGACAGTGGTGCATCAGGCCATCATGCCGGGAGGTTGTCGTTTTAATGAACATGATGTATGCATGAATTATGATACAAACAAACAAGTAAATAATAATTAATGTTATTTCTTGTAAGGAATGATGTATACATTAATGCTGATGATACAAAGAAACGAGTAAACAATAATAATGTTATTTCTTGTAAGGAATGATGTATACATTAATGCTGATGATACAAAGAAATGAGTAAACAATAATAATGTTATTTCTTGTAAGGAATGATGTATACATTAATGATGATGATGATACAAACAAACCAAGGTCAAAGGAGCGGTGATGTCAGTTCTTGGTGGTCCGAAGAACCCGGAGGAGAGATACCTCCACACTGTAAAATTCCATTTCGGGTTTTTTAGATGGTGTGTCATAACTTTTTTAGAACTATCGGATATTGTGACTTTTGGTATTAGTGTTCCTGGAAAAAAGGGACCCAAACACACACATACTGTACAGCAGATTTTTACCATCTAAATGTGTATATTTAATTTATACACACATACACATTGGCGCCCCCAGACACATTTTCTTCTCTCAATGTGGCCCCCGAGTCAAAATATTTGCCCAGCTTGTGTCTCTTTAGTAAGGCGCGCAATCCATTTAGCGTGTCCGTCTTCATTAAACTGCAAAATATATCAACTGGGAGGAGAAGATGCAAATATAATCGACCTGCACACGCAGTTTGATTTATCAAGAGTGAAGCTCAACTGCAAGTGCTATTTGACATCCTTATTTAGCGCGTGGGGAACAGGGGTTAGTGCATGTGCCTCACAATACGAAGGTCCTGAGTTCAATCCCGGGCTCTGGATTTTCTGTATGGAGTTTGCATGTTCTCCCCGTGACTGCGTGGGTACTCCGGCTTCCTCCCACCTCCAAAGACATGCACCTGGGGAGAGGTTGATTGGCAACACTAAATTGGCCCTAATGTGTGAATGTGAGTGTGAATGTTGTCTGTCTATCTGTGTTGGCCCTGTGATGAGGTGGCGACTTGTCCAGGGTGTACCCCGCCCTCCGCCCGAATGCAGCTGAGATAGGCTCCAGCACCCCCCGCGACCCCGAAAGGGACAAGCGGTAGAAAAATGGATGGATGGATGGATTTAGCGCGTGAAAACGACGTGCAAACTGACACAGTGTTGGCGCTGCAGTAGTAGTAGTAGTAGTAGTAGCAGTCTGATTCTCCCTCCTCTGCGGGAGCACCTAGAGGCTCCGCTGTGAGCTCCACAGGACACGCCCCCGCGTTTGCCGCGCAGACCGCGCCCATGTGTCGCCGCAGCCGGAGACAATCTGCAATCTGCGCACCTGGACCTGATGAGAGGGAGCTGAATAAAGGACCAGTGGACCCAAGGATCCTGGCGGAAACTTAGTTTCTCAATGGTGTAATGTAAGCCGACTCTAGCTTGATGCTCTCTGTTTTCCTTCTGCATTTTCCCTCCGTGCCTGATTTCCTTGTTTGTCCTCCCGAGTTTTGCCCTTGGTGATTCTTCTGTTGTTTTCCCCTGTGGGCTTTGGATTGCCTTCCTCAATCCTTGACCCTCGCCCGGACACGGACCTTGTCACTCCTCTCCTGCCCTGGACCACCTGCCTGCCCCACGGACTGCCTCGTTCCTTCGCTCTCAACACTTGGTAACACACACTTCAGCTAACTACACACACAGCCTCACACACACACACACACACTTGGGTTTTGACACTCTCCATTTCCTTAGTTTAGTTTATTAGTTAGTATTGTTTATTATTATTATATATATTGACTATATACAGGTATATATAAATGATTGAACATTACTGCCCCCTGGTGTCTGAGCCGTCATCTCCCTCTGTTAAACCATAACAGTAGTAGTAACAGTAGTATTAGTAGTACATAATAGTAGAAGTAGTTTGAACCTGATGCAGTGTTTTTGGCCCCAGGCTTGCTGTTGTTGTTCTGCTTGGCGTTGCTCTGGAGGAGTTGAAACCAGTCCCGAAGACGCTGGCCCAAATCAGCTAGATCCTGTCCAGTGCAAGTCTCTGTATGGATCATTAAGAGTCACATGGTGGTCATCATTACTATTAGGAGTCACATGGTGGTCATCATTACTATTAGGAGTCACATGGTGGTCATCATTACTATTAGGAGTCACATGGTGGTCATCATTACTATTAGGAGTCACATGGTGGTCATCATTACTATTAGGAGTCACATGGTGGTCATCATCACTATTAGGAGTCACATGGTGGTCATCATTACTATTAGGAGTCACATGGTGGTCATCAATACTATTAGGAGTCACTTGGTGGTCATCATTACTATTAGGAGTCACATGGTGGTCATCATTACTATTAGGAGTTACATGGTGGTCATCATTACTATTAGGAGTCACATGGTGGTCATCATTACTCCACATGGTGGTCATAATTACTATTAGGAGTCACATGGTGGTCATCATCACTATTAGGAGTCACATGGTGGTCATCATTACTATTAGGAGTCACATGGTGGTCATCAATACTATTAGGAGTCACTTGGTGGTCATCATTACTATTAGGAGTCACATGGTGGTCATCATTACTATTAGGAGTTACATGGTGGTCATCATTACTATTAGGAGTCACATGGTGGTCATCATTACTCCACATGGTGGTCATAATTACTATTAGGAGTCACATGGTGGTCATCATCACTATTAGGAGTCACATGGTGGTCATCATTTGGTGGTCACCTTTACGATTAGGAGTCACATGGTGGTCATCATTACTATTAGGAGTCACATGGTGGTCATCATTACTATTAGGAGTCACATGGTGGTCATCATCACTATTAGGAGTCACATGGTGGTCATCATTTGGTGGTCACCTTTACGATTAGGAGTCACATGGTGGTCATCATTACTATTAGGAGTCACATGGTGGTCATCCTCACTATTAGGAGTCACATGGTGGTCATCATTTGGTGGTCATCATCACTATTAAGAGTCACATGGTGGTCATCATTACTCCACATGGTGGTCATCATTACTCCACATGGTGGTCATCATTACTCCACATGGTGGTCATCATTACTCCACATGGTGGTCATCATTACACCACATGGTGGTCATCATTACTCCACATGGTGGTCATCCTTACTCCACATGGTGGTCATCATTACTCCACATGGTGGTCATCATTACTACACATGGTGGTCATCATTACTCCACATGGTGGTCATCATTACTACACATGGTGGTCGTCATTACTCCACATGGGGGTCATCATTACTATTAGGAGTCACATGGTGGTCATCATTACTCCACATGGTGGTCATCATTACTCCACATGGTGGTCATCCTTACTCCACATGGTGGTCATCATTACTCCACATGGTGGTCATCATTACTACACATGGTGGTCATCATTACTCCACATGGTGGTCATCCTTACTCCACATGGTGGTCATCATTACTACACATGGTGGTCATCATTACTACACATGGTGGTCATCATTACTCCACATGGTGGTCATCATTACTACACATGGTGGTCGTCATTACTCCACATGGGGGTCATCATTACTATTAGGAGTCACATGGTGGTCGTCATTACTCCACATGGTGGTCATCATTACTATTAGGAGTCATATGGTGGTCATCATTACTATTAGGAGTCATATGGTGGTCATCATTACTATTAGGAGTCATATGGTGGTCATCATTACTATTAGGAGTCACATGGTGGTCATCATTACTATTAGGAGTCATATGGTGGTCATCATTACTATTAGGAGTCACATGGTGGTCATCATTATTCCACATGGTGGTCATCATTACTATTAGGAGTCACATGGTGGTCATCATTACTATTAGGAGTCACATGGTGGTCATCATTACTATTAGGAGTCACATGGTGATCATCATTACTATTAGGAGTCACATGGTGGTCATCATTACTATTAGGAGTCACATGGTGGTCATCAATACTATTAGGAGTCACATGGTGGCCATCATTACTATTAGGAGTCACATGGTGGTCATCATTACTATTAGGAGTCACATGGTGGTCATCATTACTATTAGGAGTCACATGGTGGTCATCATTACTATTAGGAGTCACATGGTGGCCATCATTACTATTCGGAGTCACATGGTGGTCATCATTACTCCACATGGTGGTCATCATTACTATTAGGAGTCACATGGTGGTCATCATTACTATTAGGAGTCACATGGTGGTCATCATTACTATTAGGAGTCACATGATGGTCATCATCACTTCACATGGTGGTCATCATTACTCCACATGGTGGTCATCATGACTCCACATGGTGGTCATCATTACTCCACATTGTGGTCATCATTACTCCACATGGTGGTCATCATTACTCCACCTGGTGGTCATCATTACTCCACATGGTGGTCATCATTACTCCACATGGTGGTCATCATTACTCCACATTGTGGTCATCATTACTCCACATGGTGGTCATCATTACTCCACATGGTGGTCATCCTTACTCCACATGGTGGTCATTATTACTCCACATGGTGGTCATCATTACTCCACATTGTGGTCATCATTACTCCACATGGTGGTCATCATTACTCCACATGGTGGTCATCATGACTCCACATGGTGGTCATCATTACTCCACACGGTGGTCATCATTACACCACATGGTGGTCAACATTACTCCACATGGTGGTCATCATTACTCCACATGGTGGTCATCATTACTCCACATGGTGGTCAACATTACTCCACATGGTGGTCATCATTACACCACATGGTGGTCATCATGACTCCACATGGTGGTCATCATGACTCCACATGGTGGTCATCATGACTCCACATGGTGGTCATCATTACTACACATGCATCTTACCCCGCTTGCCGCCTTTGGTGGTGGGAGCAGCCGTGGTGGAACACGGACACAGACCTGAACACTTGGGGGTCAGCTCCTTCCCCGTAAGACACGCCTGCTGCTCCAGCTTGCACTGCACAAGACAAACGCACACAATAAAACACACACACACGGGCGACGTGGACAAGGGCGCGCGAAGGTGAAGTGGAATGACTTATTGCGGCGACGGCCATCAAATATTCATGAGGGCGGCGTCGGTCGGATGCCACACTTCCAATCCCACCTTCACCCGCACAAGGTCAGCGATGGTGACGCACAAGTCAAAGTATGAATCGATACAACGCACACATGGGGACGTTTCATTCCATGTTTCTAGACACTTTAGTCCAACCACCTCCAGAGAATGTCCCCACAGTGCAATGGTGGTGATGCATGTCGTTGACACAGTTATGGCGATACTGTGGAGATATGTTTCATTTATGTGTGCTGCTTGCGGAATGACACACCACTCTACTCATTACATATTTACCATATTTATACACCTACATTTATATCGTCTGGACCTAATTATCACACTATTTTTTTTCGTGTGCGCGTTCACCTTGGAGGCGTAGTTGTGTCCATCAGATCCGCACACAGGCCCGGTAGAGGAGACAGGACATGGCTGACAGTCGCCATTAGATGCACTGAGAGCAGGCTGCTTGAGTCTAGAAGACAAGAGGACACACAACCTTCACTTCAGCGTCACGGAGTACAACTGAGACCGAAATGAATGCCGATTTTGTGCGTGTACAAACCCCGTTTCCATATGAGTTGGGAAATTGTGTTAGATGTAAATATAAACGGAATACAATGATTTGCAAATCATTTTCAACCCATATTCAGTTGAATATGCTACAAAAACTTTTTTTTTTTGCAAATAATCATTAACTTTGAATTTGATGCCAGCAACACGTGACAAAGAAGTTGGGAAAGGTGGCAATAAATACTGATAAAGTTGAGGAATGCTCATCAAACACTTATTTGGAACATCCCACAGGAGTGCAGGCTAATTGGGAACAGGTGGGTGCCATGATTGGGTATAGAAACAGCTTCCCAAGAAATGCTCAGTCTTTCACAAGAAAGGATGGGGCGAGGTACACCCCTTTGTCCACAACTGCATGAGCAAATAGTCAAACAGTTTAAGAACAACGTTTCTCAACGTGTAATTGCAAGAAATTTAGGGATTTCAACAACTACGGTCCATAATATCATCAAAAGGTTCAGATAATCTGGAGAAATCACTCCACGTAAGCGGCATGGCCGGAAACCAACATTGAATGACCGTGACCTTCGATCCCCCAGACGGCACTGTATCAAAAACCGACATCAATCTCTAAAGGATATCACCACATGGGCTCAGGAACACTTCAGAAAACCACTGTCACTAAATACAGTTCGTCGCTACATCTGTAAGTGCAAGTTAAAGCTCTACTATGCATAGCGAAAGCCATTTATCAACAACACCCAGAAACGCCGCTGGCTTCTCTTGGCCCGAGATCATCTAAGATGGACTGATGCAAAGTGGAAAAGTGTTCTGTGGTCTGACGAGTCCACATTTCAAATTGTTTTTGGAAATATTCGACATCGTGTCATCCGGACTAAAGGGGAAGCGAACCATCCAGACTGTTATCGACGCAAAGTTCAAAAGCCAGCATCTGTGATGGTATGGGGGTGCATTAGTGCCCAAGGCATGGGTAACTTACACATCTGTGAAGGCACCATTAATGCTGAAAGGTACATACAGGTTTTGGAACAACATATGCTGCCATCTAAGCGCAGTCTTTTTCATGGACGCGGCTGCTTATTTCAGCAAGACAATGCCAAGCCACATTCAGCACGTGTTACAACAGCGTGGCTTCGTAAAAAAAAGAGTGCGGGTACTTTCCTGTTCCGCCTGCAGTCCAGACCTGTCTCCCATCGAAAATGTGTGGCGCATTATGAAGCGTAAAATACGACAGCGGAGACCCCCGGACTGTTGAACGACTGAAGCTCTACATAAAACAAGAATGGCAAAGAATTCCACTTTCAAAGCTTCAACAATTAGTTTCCTCAGTTCCCAATCGTTTATTGAGTGTTGTTAAAAGAAAAGGTGATGTAACACAGTGGTGAACATGCCCTTTCCCAACTACTTTAGCACATGTTGCAGCCATGAAATTCTAAGTTAATGATTATTTGCAAAAACAAAATAAAGTTTATGAGTTTGAACATCAAATATCTTGTCTTTGTAGTGCATTCAATTGAATATGTATTCATTGTATTCCGTTTATATTTACATCTAACACAATTTCCCAACTCATATGGAAACAGGGTTTGTACAATTCTGGTGTCAAAACACTCACCTATGCTCAAGCTTCTTGCGGTTGATGCACACAGCTCTCTGGTAGCCCTGGGCCATGCACACCTTGTGCCTGCTGCACTTGATCTTCTGACAGGGGTCCTTGGTGGTGTCCACATCTAGGAAATCATACAAATAACAGCATGAAGAGTCTTGTGCGATGTTGCCTTACACGCAACATATTGGACCAGTCATGCCTCCTAGTTCCATAGTTTCCTTGATATTCGCATCGTGTCGGTGAAATGGACACATGGCCCAACACTTCACATTCTATTTTATACAGTTTATACTCAAACATATCTATAGACATTAATTATCATTACCAAATTAGGGATTTATTTTTATTTTTATGAAAAACATAAAAATTAAAAAAAATCATACACATGGTAAAATAAATAATACAGAGTACTTTTGAAAAAAAAAAAATAAAACCTATGAATATATACAGTACATATGCATATATATATATATATATATATATATATATATATATATATATATATATACATATACACACACACACATATACACCTTCCGCCCGAATGCAGCTGAGATAGGCTCCAGCACCCCCGCGACCCCAAAAGGGACAAGCGGTAGAAAATGGATGGATATATATACATATAGATATATAGTCGAGGTTTCTGTAATCAATCCGTTATACAGTGCTCAATAGAGCGGAATATACGGTAGGTCAGGAAAAAACACAAAGACTATATCATCCCTACAAGCCTGTTTTGCAGGTTTCACTGATTTTAAAATCCCCTGACGAAACAGGCTTGTAGGGATGATATAGCCTCTGTGTTTTTTCCTGCCCTAACGTATATATATGTATATATATATATACATATATTCATACTGTATATATACATATATATGTATATACTGTATATGTACATACATATAAATATATATATATATATACAGTACAGGCCAAAAGTTTGGACACACCTTCTCATTTCAATGCAATTTCTTTATTTTCATGATTATTTACATTGTAGATTGTCACTGAAGGCATCCAAACTAGGACACCTGCGAAGTGAAAACCCTTTCAGGTGACTAGCTCTTGAAGCTCATGGAGAGAATGCCAAGAGTGTGCAAAACAGTAATCAGAGCAAAGGGTGGCTATTTTGAAGAAACTAGAATACAAAACATGTTTTCAGTTATTTCACATAACTCCACGTGTTCATTAATAGTTTTGATTAGGGATGTCCGATAATGGCTTTTTGCCGATATGCGATATTCCGATATTGTCCAACTCTTTAATTACCGATACCGATACCGATATCAACCGATATATACAGTCGTGGAATTAACACATTATTATGCCTAATTTGGACAACCAGGTATGGTGAAGATAAGGTACTTTTAAATTTTTTTTATAAAATAAAATAAGATAAATAAATTAAAAACATTTTCTTGAATAAAAAAGAAAGTAAAACAATATAAAAACAGTTGCATAGAAACTAGTAATTAATGAAAATGAGTAAAATTAACTGTTAAAGGTTAGTACTATTAGTGGACCAGCAGCACGCACAATCATGTGTGCTTACGGACTGTATCCCTTGCAGACTGTATTGATATATATTGATATATATATATGACTCTGCAGCATCGCGTGGACATCGGGGGCGGTACCTCTGGATTGGCAGACCGGGGTGGTGGTTCCTCTCTTTAAGAAGGGGAACCGGAGGGTGTGTTCCAACTATCGTGGGATCACACTCCTCAGCCTTCCCGGTAAAGTCTATTCGGGTGTACTGGAGAGGAGGCTACACCGGATAGTCGAACCTCGGATTCAGGAGGAACAGTGTGGTTTTCGTCCTGGTCGTGGAACTGTGGACCAGCTCTATACTCTCGGCAGGGTCCTTGAGGGTGCATGGGAGTTTGCCCAACCAGTCTACATGTGCTTTGTGGACTTGGAGAAGGCATTCGACCGTGTCCCTCGGGAAGTCCTGTGGGGAGTGCTCAGAGAGTATGGGGTATCGGACTGTCTGATTGTGGCGGTTCGCTCCCTGTATGATCAGTGTCAGAGCTTGGTCCGGACACGTTTCCAGTGAGGGTTGGACTCCGCCAAGGCTGCCCTTTATCACCGATTCTGTTCATTACCGGTACTTTTATGGACAGAATTTCTAGGTGCAGTCAAGGCGTTGAGGGGATCTGGTTTGGTGGCTGCAGGATTAGGTCTCTGCTTTTTGCAGATGATGTGGTCCTGATGGCTTCATCTGGCCAGGATCTTCAGCTCTCACTGGATCGGTTCGCAGCCGAGTGTGAAGCGACTGGGATGAGAATCAGCACCTCCAAGTCCGAGTCCATGGTTCTCGCCCGGAAAAGGGTGGAATGCCATCTCCGGGTTGGGGAGGAGACCCTGCCCCAGGTGGAGGAGTTCAAGTACCTAGGAGTCTTGTTCACGAGTGAGGGAAAAGTGGATCGTGAGATCGACAGGCGGATCGGTGCGGCGTCTTCAGTAATGCGGATGCTGTATCGATCTGTTGTGGTGAAGAAGGAGCTGAGCCGGAAGGCAAAGCTCTCAATTTACCGGTCGATCTACGTTCCCATCCTCACCTATGGTCATGAGCTTTGGGTTATGACCGAAAGGACAAGATCACGGGTACAAGCGGCCGAAATGAGTTTCCTCCGCCGGGTGGCGGGGCTCTCCCTTAGAGATAGGGTGAGAAGCTCTGCCATCCGGGGGGATCTCAAAGTAAAGCCACTGCTCCTCCACATCGAGAGGAGCCAGATGAGGTGGTTCGGGCATCTGGTCAGGATGCCACCCGGACGCCTCCCTCGGGAGGTGTTTAGGGCACGTCCAACCGGTAGGAGGCCACGGGGAAGACCCAGGACACGTTGGGAAGACTATGTCTCCCGGCTGGCCTGGGAACGCCTCGGGATCCCCCGGGAAGAGCTGGACGAAGTGGCTGGGGAGAGGAAAGTCTGGGCTTCCCTGCTTAGGCTGCTGCCCCCGCAACCCGACCTCGGATAAGCGGAGGAAGATAGATGGATGGATGGATGGATGGATGGATATATAATGTAGGAACCAGAATATTAATAACAGAAAGAAACAACCCTTTTGTGTGAATGAGTGTAAATGGGGGAGGGAGGTTTTTTGGGTTGGTGCACTAATTGTAAGTGTATCTTGTGTTTTTTATGTTGATTTAATAAAAAAATAAAAATAAAATAAAATAAAATAAACGATACCGATAATAAAAAAAAACGATACCGATAATTTCTGATATTACATTTTAACGCATTTATCGGCCGATAATATCGGCAGGCCGATATTATCGGACATCTCTAGTTTTGATGCCTTCGGTGACAATCTACAATGTAAATAGTCATGAAAATAAAGAAAACGCATTGAGATGAGAAGGTGTGTCCAAACATTTGGCCTGTACTGTACATACATATGTACATACCAGTGACGTGCGGTCACTAGAGGATGGAAAGAAAAAAAATGTAAAAAGAAAAAAAATTAATTAAATTGTTATATGTATCCAGTGATTCTACTATAAAGTTATTTTCCATTTAACTTCACCAGTTTTAGATTATTTGTATTCAAAATCGCTGAATTTTCACATTTGCCGTTCAAATACTGAGAAGAGACGGTGCGGTGATCAGCAGCCAGTTGAGGCACGTCACTCAGTTGTGCCTCAACATGGATTGCGGACTCGGCTAACTGCTGGTCTGCTGTGCAGTGAGACCGTATTGCTATATGAACTATATTATACATTTGCATAGTTTAGTTAGCTGAGGTATATAATGTACAGTGTATTTTGTCAACTGTATGTGTGTAACGTATTTCTTGTTCTAAGCAATCATAAAACTGCTGCGAAGACGCACTGGCTGAGGCTCGCGTAATCCCGCCTCCTGGTGCCGGTTAAGGCACCTTCGCCGCAGACTGCACCCCCCGATGGGAGCGCCACACCAACCAAAGCCCACACCCAAACCCTCCACGTGCAAGACCGAATCCACCCAAAAAAAGTCACTTAACAAGAAGCCAAAAAGTGCAAAAACAACATTGCTCGCGCCGGAGGAGCCGTGAACCACTGCAGGGACACAACATTAGGTACACCTGCAGAGTGCAGCACGCATTTCATATTTCATTCATTCACAACTCCTCCAACACGAACACCACTGTACCCGCACTTATAAGTAAAGGTAAGACCATAATAACGTTTTTTTAATTAAATGTGCTTTTTTGTGTGCTACAGTTTGTATGTGTAAAGTTAAAGTTAAGTTAAAGTACCAATGATTGTCACACACACACTAGGTGTGGTGAAATTTGTCCTCTGCATTTGACCCATCCCTTGATCACCCCCTGGGATGTGAGGGGAGCAGTGGCCAGCAGCGGCGCCGCGCCCGGGAATAATTTTTGGTGATTTAATAACCCCCAATTCCAACCCTTGATGCTGAGTGCCAAGCAGGGAAGAATGCTGGTATGAGCTTTTAAACATAACCCGTTAACTGCTGCCAATCAAATGGTGAATAAGATACTCTTTAGGGTTCATATGTTTGTAAATCTGACTGTGATGAAGTCAGTGCCTCACCAGCCATGAACCTCACCGCACGTCACTGGTACATACATACATATATGTATTAATACACATTTACCACAACATTCATCCTTCACTCTCACAGTGCTTCGACCGGCTCAGTCAGGAAAAAAGTGGTAGTGCAACATCTATCCAGGCCGTGATGAGTTAAAAGTGGTAGTGCAACATCTATCCAGGCCGTGATGAGTTAAAAGTGGTAGTGCAACATCTATCCAGGCCGTGATGAGTTAAAAGTGGTAGTGCAACATCTATCCAGGCCGTGATGAGTTAAAAGTGGTAGTGCAACATCTATCCAGGCCGTGATGAGTTAAAAGTGGTAGTGCAACATCTATCCAGGCCGTGATGAGTTAAAAGTGGTAGTGCAACATCTATCCAGGCCGTGATGAGTTAAAAGTGGTAGTGCAACATCTATCCAGGCCGTGATGAGTTGAGCAACAAATGAAAACATTAGTAAATAAGTCCATCACGTCGTTTGCCAGCTGCTGTGTTGGGCCTCGCACAAGAAACATACGCTATCCGCCTGAGCCTCATGTCAACTTAACAGGCTTCCGCGGATTAAAGCAGCGCCCGGCGATGATGACGACGTTTCCATAGCAACAGGCTCTCGGCGGTCCAGGAGTCACTTCTGGGTTGTGCTGTGATTTGCGGCTCAATCTGGTGGTTTTGTGAGAACCGGTTGCTGGCTGTGCAATCATGTCTCCACGCCTTTTTTTCTCTCTCCTGGCTTCATTAGTGCCGTCGTGCCTTCAATCCCACTCAGAACCTCGCCTAATTAAGCGCTTTGGCGCAATCCAATCCAGATTTAAATGAGGTTTACGTGTGCAGATTGTGGATATGAAAGTAGAGCTCAAGCCACATCGTCATTCCACACTCCCAACGTAATCACGTTGATCTTCTAGGTACTACTCATTTCCCGCACTTGGAAAGGCGATCACATCCTCACCTCAAAGTGAGGACGTCTCTCGTCGCCAAGGTAACCACTTTGCATGACGTGCCCGTGGTCATCCGGGAAGTACACTGCAAAAACTGACATCTAAGTAAGATGAAATATCTCAAATAAGGCTGATATTTGCTTATTTTCTGTCTGATAAGATCATTCTTCTCACTAAGCAGATTTTATGTTAGAGTGTTTTACTTCTTTTAAAGGGGAACATTATCACAATTTCAGAAGGGTTAAAATCATTAAAAATCAGTTCCCAGTGGCTTATTTTATTTTTCGAAGTTTTTTTCTAAATTTTACCCATCACGCAATATCCCTAAAAAAAGCTTCAAAGTGCCTGATTTTAACCATCGTTATATACACCCGTCCATTTTCCTGTGACGTCACATAGTGATGCCAACACAAACAAACATGGCGCATAGAACAGCAAGCTATAGCGACATTAGCTCGGATTCAGACTCCGATTTCAGCGGCTTAAGCGATTCAACAGATTACGCATGTATTGAAACGGATGGTTGTAGTGTGGAGGCAGGTAGCGAAAACGAAATTGAAGAAGAAACTGAAGCTATTGAGCCATATCGGTTTGAACCGTATGCAAGCGAGACCGACGAAAACGACACGACAGCCAGCGACACGGGAGAAAGCGAGGACGAATTCGGCGATCGCCTTCTAACCAACGATTGGTATGTGTTTGTTTGGCATTAAAGGAAACTAACAACTATGAACTAGGTTTACAGCATATGAAATACATTTGGCAACAACATGCACTTTGAGAGTGCAGACAGCCCAATTTTCATCAATTAATATATTCTGTAGACATACCCTCATGTCAGCAGGCCAGGGAAGCTAGGGTCGATATTCTTCTCTTGATCATCTTCGGTGGCATAAGGGACGGTGTGAGCCAAGACATCCAGGGGGGTTTAGCTCGCTCGTCTGCGGGAACAAACTGCCGCCATTGCTTGCCGTGCTACCGAGGTCCTTTGTCCCTGAATTGCTCACACACTCCGGCAGATTCAATGGGGGTCTGGCGGCAGATTTCTTTGACTTTATCGTTGGAAATGCATCTGCTTTGAGTGTCGCAGGATATCCACACATTCTTGCCATCTCTGTCGTAGCATAGCTTTCGTCGGTAAAGTGTGCGGAACAAACGTCCAATTTCTTGCCACTTTCGCATCTTTGGGCCACTGGTGCAACTTGAATCCGTCCCTGTTCGTGTTGTTACACCCTCCGACAACACACCGACGAGGCATGATGTCTCCAAGGTACGGAAAACCGTCGAAAAAAACGGAAAATAATAGAGCTGATTTGACTCGGTGTTTGAGAAAATGGCGGATTGCTTCCCGATGTGACGTCACTCTGTGACGTCATCGCTCCGAGAGCGAATAATAGAAAGGCGTTTAATTCGCCAAAATTCACCCATTTAGAGTTCGGAAATCGGTTAAAAAAAATATGGTCTTTTTTCTGCAACATCAAGGTATATATTGACGCTTACATAGGTCTGGTGATAATGTTCCCCTTTAAGGGTTTTGGTCCTAAATGATGTCAGTAAGATATTACAGCTTGTTGCTGAGATGTTATGACCTATATTGAGTAAAACATGCTTGAAACTAGAATATCAACTGTTGCAAAGCTGTGTCATCAACACTCACAAGTATAAAACTACTTTTTTAAAGTAATGATTTGTTAATTCAAGCATGAAAAAAAAAATCATGATTTTGACACAATTGTGTCTCATATTTAAAACAGATGACAGCCAAATGGACTTTGCGGTTTTATTTTCAATGAAACAATAGAACATACGTACTCATATAGTAGTACAGTTGGCACAGTACAGTAAACTGACAGTCAATATTTTAACATTTGACATTTCTAACAATTTTGAACAGAAATAGTTCATGCACATTCAGATGAATTCCTCAAAATTACAATTAAAACATTTTTGGCCGGGGGCCGGGCTGTATATATGCGCACTAATTGACTGAAAGAGCACGCACTTGGCGCGATGATGTCATGTTATCCATGGAAAAATGCATTTTTAGACCATATGATTTGCCTGAGCGGCTAGGAGACTCCGAGAGTAACAAGCGGTTGCCTTGTTGCCTTTCCATTAAGAACAATAAATTAGTTTTTAGTATAAGTTTGCTGGTTTCAAGAAATGTAATGCCGAGCGCATATCATTATGTCAAGATAATGGCACTAGCATCTACTTAATTTAACAATATTTTTCAACATATTGAGCAAAAAGGTCTCTTTTTTTTCTACCAAGAAAAGTGCACTGGTTATTAGTGAGAATATACTTATTTTAAGGTATTTTTGGGTTCATTGAGGTTAGCTAATTTTACTTGTTTTGGAAAGTCTTGACAAGCCAAATTTTCTTGTTCTATTGGCAGATAGCTTTGCTTAGTTCAAATAAAATACCCCTAATTTATTATTATTTTTTTTCTTGTTTTTGAACTCTGACTTTTTGCAGTGTATTCACCTTTCCCACATTTTGTTATGTCACAGCTTCCATTCCAAATGAGAATAAATTCATTTTTGTCCTCAAATTCTACACACAATACCCCATAATGACAATGTGAATAGGTTTAAGGCCCAAGCTGTTTGTTTACATGCTTTTTTTTAAATTTCTCTTTGCTATTCGGGCTTATTGGATCCTAATTAGAATAAAAACAAAAAATCATATTTTGATATGATGTACTTAGTCCATAAGTACACAAACGTGTACATCATGTTTAGTGATGTGCTAATTCTTATTTTTACACTTTTTTTTTTCTCCAAATTCCATTGTATGTTATACTTTCCTGACACCACCAGATGGCAGTATAAGTGTCCACATAAGTGGCCAGAAGACCCCAATTCAGTAGTGTACACAATTTTGGAAATAAGAGCTAAAAGGTATGATTTGGACGAAGTAGCTGAGGAAAGGGAAATCTGGGCTTCCCTGCTTCGGCTGCTGCCCCCGCGACCCGACTTCTGATAAGCGGAACAAGAAGGATAAATGGATGATTTTTTTTTTTTTTTATCTCACCTTACTTATTTCAAATCTTCAAACTTGAAACTATGAAATAAATAAATGACAACACTAGGAATGCACATTATATAAAGTATAGTCCAAAAAATGTACACACACAATGTTTATGCCTACAACAAATGTGGTAGAGAAAGCGAGAGAAAAAATGAGAAAAGCACGAATAGTTGATTTTACATCATTATGTGATTAATTAATTATCAAGATGTAAAAAAAAAAAAAAATTCAATGTGTTGAATCAATTTTCCTCTCTATCTTGTCTTGCCAAGCTACCATAGGCCCCTCCTTCCTGTGAGAGGCTCCCCAGCCTGCATACAGTCTGGACATACGGTATGGAGCTTCCAACACACACACAGTATTTCCCATTCACTCATTTATTGGTGGCGTCACAAATGCCGATTCGGCGCATCCGGTTCGCCCACGCTCATGAACGAATAAAAAATGGAACATATTGATACTGGTGTTGATATTATTCATTTTTGTCTGACTCCTGTGGATTTTTTGTGTCACGTTTGTGTGTTTTTCTCAATTTCTCTGTTGATTTCTATTCGAAATGTCACTAGTTTGAAATTGGAGTTGTATAATTATTGTGTTATTATGTGTTATTTTGTTGGACTGATTAAAGAAAAAAAGACAAATATTTTATTTAGAGATGCGTTAAAGTGTAATATCGGAAATTATCGGTATCGGTTTTTCTATTATCGGTATCGTTTTTTTTGTTTTTTTTCACACTCATTCACACTAAAGGGTTGTTTCTTTCTGTTATTAATATTCTGGTTCCTACATTATATATCAATACAGTCTGCAAGGGATACAGTCCGTAAGCACACATGATTGTGCGTGCTGCTGGTCCACTAATAGTACTAACCTTTAACAGTTAATTTTACTCATTTTCATTAATTATTAGTTTCTATGTAACTGTTTTTATATTGTTTTACTTTCTTTTTTATTCAAGAATTTTTTTTAAATTTATTTATCTTATTTTATTTTATTAATGTTTTTTAAAAAGTACCTTATCTTCACCATACCTGGTTGTCCAAATTAGGCATAATAATGCGTTAATTCCACGACTGTATATATCGGTTGATATCGGTATCGGTAATTAAAGAGTTGGACAATATCGGAATATCGGATATCGGCAAAATGCCATTATCGGACATCCTTAATTTTATTTCAACATATCTATTGACTATCAGTTTCTTGTAATAAGCTCAGCAGCGCTGCGGAGTACCATCTAGGTAGTAAATAATAATGAATAATAGTATTACTAATAACATGGTGTGACTGAGTGCAGCTTTAGGAGAGACTTTCCTTATCTTATCTGGTGTCTTTGCTGCAATGTGAGGCCAATTGATTGATTGCACCATTCAGGCTGACCTCTCTGCTGGAGATAAGCTTGAAAAAAAAAAGAAAAGCTACGGGTCAATGTAGCATGCAAACACTTAACTGTGCACGTGTGTGTGTGTGTGTGTGTGTGTGTGTGTGTGTGTGTGTGGGCTTGTTTGTTCTTACAAGTCCAAAATATTGCTCTCCCGCAGTGCTGGCCTGGTAATTCAATCAGAGCAGAGCCAGAGGCTGAATTGATCAATTGACTGGACTGGAGAAGGAAGCCAGTGCAAATGAGCCCGACCTCTCCCTCATTCACTGCGGACATGAGCTGCCTGGAGTGGAGACAGCCTGGAGTGGAGCCTGCATGCTAATTCATCTTTGAGTGTTGACTAACTTCTGCCAGGCCTCCATCTGGACTAAAAAGGCGGCCGGCAGCCTCTCCTCGTGTCACATTGCGCTGATTGAGTGACAATTTAGGTCACCTTCTCTTTTTTTTTTTCTTTTTTTTTTTCTTCTTTGGTTTTATTAAAATGTCTTGTTCTAGACCAGGGGTCGGCAACCCAAAATGTTGAAAGAGCCATATTGGACCAAAAATACAAAAAAAAATCCGTCTGGAGCCGCAAAAAATTAAAAGCCATATTACATACAGATAGTGTGTCATGAGATATAAATTGAATTAAGAGGACTTAAAGAAAACTAAATGAGCTCAAATATAGCTACAAATGAGGTATAATGATGCAATATGTACATATAGCTAGCCTAAATAGCATGTTAGCATCGATTAGCTTGCAGTCATGCAGTGAGCAAATATGTCTGATTAGCACTCCAACAAGTCGATAACATCAACAAAACTCACCTTTCATGCACAACCTTAAGAGTTTAGTGGACAAAATGAGACAGAAAAAGAAGTGGCATAAAACACGTCCTAGAAAGTTATACATGTAAACAAACTACGGTGAGTTCAAGGACCGCCAAAATTAGTAGGACAAAACGGGGCTCGCCAAATACTCGAATCAGCGAAGCATGTTTAATATAAACAGTGTGCTTTGTAACAATTAGGGAGGTTTGTGTCATGTTTGTCCTCCTACAGAAACAATATTAAAACAAAAAATAGATTGTTTTCCCCTCATCTTTTTCCATTTTTCATACATTTCTGAAAAAGCTCTAGAGCATACTTGCCAACCTTGAGACCTCCGATTTCGGGAGGTGGGGGGAGGGGGTTGGGGGCGGGTGTGGTCGGGGTGGGACGGGGGCGTGGTTGGGGGCGTGGCTAAAAGGGGAGGAGTATATTTACAGCTAGAATTCACCAAGTCAAGTATTTCATATATATATATATATATATATATATATATATATATATATATTATTATAATATATATATATATATATATATATATATATAATAAATACTTGAATTTCAGTGTTCATTTATTACACATATACACACACATAACACTCATCTACTCATTGTTGAGTTAAGGGTTGAATTGTCCATCCTTGTTCTATTCTCTGTCACTATTTTTCGAACCATGCTGAACACCCTCTCTGATGATGCATTGCTGTGTGGCACGCACAAAAGTGCTTTCATCAAATGGACTAGATGGCAGTATTGTCCTGTTTAAGAGTGTCACAACATTGCTGTTTACGGCAGACGAACTGCTTTACGGTATACAAAAAAGTGACTGCTGTTGTTGTGTGTTGTTGCCACGCTGGGAGGACGTTAATGAAACTGCCTAACAATAAACCCACATAAGAAACCAAGAACTCGCCCTCCATCATTCTATAGTTATAACGTGATTGGGCAGGTACGCTTTTTTATATTGTGGAGGACCTGAGTCCGCCTGAATTTCGGGAGATTTTCGGGAGAAAATTTGTCCCGGGAGGTTTTCGGGAGAGGCGCTGAATTTCGGGAGTCTCCCGGAAAATCCGGGAGGGTTGGCAAGTATGCTCTAGAGAGCCACTGTTCTAGACAAACTGCAGAAAACCACATGAAATCCCATCAGGCATCCTCCTCTTTTTACACACCCTGGAAACATAATCATAACATAATGACTAGAGATGTCCGATAATATCGGACTGCCAATATTATCGGCCGATAATTGCTGTAAAATGTAATATCGGAAATTATCGGTTTAAAAATTATCGGTATCGGTTTCAAAAAGTAAAAGTAATGACTTTTTTAAAACGCCGCTATGTACACGGACGTAGGGAGAAGTTCAGAGCACCAATAAACCTTAAAGCATACTTGCCAACCCTCCCGATTTTCCCGAGAGACTCCCGAATTTCAGCGCACCTCCCGAAAATCTCCCGGTACAACCATTCTCCCGATTTCTACCCGGACAACAATATTGGGGGCGTGCCTTAAAAGCACTGCCTTTAAAGGGGAACATTATCACAATTTCAGAAGGGTTAAAACCATTAAAAATCAGTTCCCAGTGGCTTATTATATTTTTCGAAGTTTTTTTCAAAATTTTACCCATCACGCAATATCCCTAAAAAAAGCTTCAAAGTGCCTGATTTTAACCATCGTTATAAACACCCGTCCATTTTCCTGTGACGTCACATAGTGAAGCCAACACAAACAAACATGGCGCATAGAACAGCAAGCTATAGCGACATTAGCTCGGATTCAGACTCGGATTTCAGCGGCTTAAGCGATTCAACAGATTACGCATGTATTGAAACGGATGGTTGTAGTGTGGAGGCAGGTAGCGAAAACGAAATTGAAGAAGAAACTGAAGCTATTGAGCCATATCGGTTTGAACCGTATGCAAGCGAAACCGACAAAAACGACACGACAGCCAGCGACACGGGAAAAAAGCGAGGACGAATTCGGCGATCGCCTTCTAACCAACGATTGGTATGTGTTTGTTTGGCATTAAAGGAAACTAACAACTATGAACTAGGTTTACAGCATATGAAATACATTTGGCAACAACATGCACTTTGAGAGTGCAGACAGCCCAATTTTCATCAATTAATATATTCTGTAGACATACCCTCATCCGCTCTCTTTTCCTGAAAGCTGATCTGTCCAGTTTTGGAGTTGATGTCAGCAGGCCAGGGAAGCTAGGGTCGATATTCTTCTCTTGATCATCTTGAGCCAAGACATCCAGGGGGATTTAGCTCGCTCGTCTGCGGGAACAAACTGCCGCCATTGCTTGCCGTGCTACCGAGGTTCTTTGTCCCTGAATTGCTCACACACTCCGGCAGATTCAATGGGGGTCTGGCGGCAGATTTCTTTGACTTTGAAATGCATCTGCTTTGAGTGTCGCAGGATATCCACACATTCTTGCCATCTCTGTCGTAGCATAGCTTTCGTCGGTAAAGTGTGCGGAACAAACGTCCAATTTCTTGCCACTTTCACATCTTTGAGCCACTGGTGCAACTTGAATCCGTCCCTGTTCGTGTTGTTACACCCTCCGACAACACACCGACGAGGCCTGATGTCTCCAAGGTACGAAAAACAGTCGAAAAAACGGAAAATAACAGAGCTGATTTGACTCGGTGTTTGAGAAAATGGCGGATTGCTTCCCGATGTGACGTCACGTCTATTATTCGCTCTGAGAGCGAATAATAGAAAGGCGTTTAATTCGCCAAAATTCACCCATTTAGAGTTCGGAAATCGGTTAAAAAAATATATGGTCTTTTTTCTGCAACATCAAGGTATATATTGACGCTTACATAGGTCTGGTGATAATGTTCCCCTTTAACGTCCTCTACATGTCGACACATCCTCTTTTCCTCCATACAAACAGCGTGCATATTATATGCGACTTTAACACACACATTAGTGATTGCAACGCGCACTTGGTCAACAGCCATACAGGTCACACTGAGGGTGGCCGTATAAACAACTTTAACACCGTTACAAATATGCGCCACACTGTGAACCCACACCAAACAAGAATGACAAACACATTTCGGGAGAACATCCGCACCGTAACACAACATAAACACAACAAAACAAATACCCAGAACCCCTTGCGGCACTAACTCTTTCAGGACGCTACAATACCCACCCCCCGCTACCACCAACCCCGCTCTCCCATCTCCTGAATTCGGAGGTCTCAAGGTTGGCAAGTATGCCTTAAAAGCACTGCCTTTGCATGCCGGCCCAATCACGTAATATCTACGGCTTTTCACACACACAAGTGAATGCCAAGTATACTTGGTCAACAGCCATACTGGTCACACTGAGGGTGGCCGTATAAACAACTTTAACACTGTTACAAATATGCGCCACACTGTGAACCCACACCAAACAAGAATGACAAACACATTTCGGGAGAACATCCGCACCGTAACACAACATAAACACAACAGAACAAATACCCAGAACCCCTTGCAGCACTAACTCTTCCAGGACGCTACAATATACCCCCCCCCCCCCAACCCCGCCCACCTCAACCTCCTCATGCTCTCTCAGGGAGAGCATGTCCCAAATTCCAAGCTGCTTTTTTGAGGCATGTTAAAAAAAAAAAATGCACTTTGTGACTTCAATAATAAATATGGCAGTGCCATGTTGGCATTTTTTTTCCATAACTTGAGTTGATTTATTTTGGAAAACCTTGTTACATTGTTTAATGCATCCAGCGGGGGCATCACAACAAAATTAGGCATAATAATGTGTTAATTCCACGACTGTATGTATCGGTATCGGTTGATATCGGAATCGGTAATTAAGAGTTGGACAATATCGGAATGCGCAAGAAAGCCATTATGGGACATCTCTAATAATGACCCCTGTCATTACAAATATAATAATGCTCATTTAATACAACAGAAATTGTCACAATCTTTCATGGCAATTATTATTTTCTTCTATTTCCATTTTTGTTTCCATTTCCTGTTTGCCTCCTTTTTGCCACTACTCCTATATAATAAGCGCTGGCTACCTCACGTGTCGACACACCTGTTTCTGGTTGCCAATCAAGATGCTTTTTCGGACCGATTTGCAGCTGAGGATCACTTTCCATCCATTGTCTACCGCTTGTCCCTATTGGGGTCGCAGGGGGCCTATCTCAGCTGTACACCCTGGACAAGTCGCCACCTCACCACATGGCCAACACAGATAGACAGACAACATTCACACTCACATTCACACACTAGTGTTGCCAATCAACCTATCCTATCTTGCATGATAAAATGCTATTATATGCATTGACGGATTTAGCTGGTCAAGGTCAACAAATAGCTTCTTTCACTTTATTTGATCTTTCAGCAATGTGTCCGAGAGATCGCAGTCCAAATGTGGTCGTGGACAGTGGCTTCCATTAAATCAGCTCACATTAGCAGCCATCCACGTTTGGCATATATAACCCTTGATGCTTTTACTTGCCTCTCTGGTCTCCGAGCGCAAAAGCGTAATTAGTCCTTCATTAAGTCTTCAGGCTCTGTGCTAATGGACTCTGCTATTCATACCACTTCATTTAAGCTGTAAATCAAGCGACAGGTCCTGAGGACAGGACTTTAGATGTCATAACTTGGCTTGCCAGAGGCTCAATTAAGGCTGCAGTTACAGAGCAGATAAAAAAAAAAAAGTATAAAGCAGAAAAAATAAAAATGAAGAAAGAAGCAGAGGCAATGCTCAGCATATCCTTGGGGAGGCGCAGCAAATCTGCTCACGCAGAGAAAGCATAACGCAACGATCACTCAGCCTTTTGTGTTGATGTTGTAGTAAGAGTAGACAACCGGTGACCCCAGCAAACACACACACACTCACATGCATACACACACACACACACACACACACACACACACACACACACACACACACGCCTGTGCAATACAATACACGAGTCACCATGCGGGTCCAGTCCAAGAAACGGTCATGGATTCTACTGGATGACACTAGTTTTGATTAATATATATATATATATATATATATATATATATATATATATATATATATATATATATATATATATATATATATATACATACATATATACAGTTTAGAGCTGCAACTAACAACTAATTTGATAATTGATCAATCGGTCGATTATTACTTCGATTAATCGATTAATAATCGGATACAAGAGACAAACTACAATTCTATCCTTTCCAGTATTTTATTGAAAAAAAAACCCAGCATACTGGCACCATACTTATTTTGACTATTGTTTATCAGCTGTTTGTACATGTTGCAGTTTATAAATAAAGGTTTATAAAAAAATAAAAAAAAATAAAAAAAAGTAGCCTCTGCACATGCGCACAGCATAGATCCAACGAATCGATGACTAAATTAATCGCCAA